>NC_133662.1:146333356-146546147 GCF_037893015.1 Macrotis lagotis
GTGTGTCAAGTTCTTTGCAAGCTCATTTCTCTCTCCTAAAATGATTTTCATTGTTTGTGACTCCATATTGTTTTGTAGTCTTCTATCTTCTTCCTCTGAGATGTTTTGCAAATGAGCTTGTACTATGACACTTAGTTGGCAAGGAAATCAAATACATGCTGAGTGAAGAATTTTTCTGATTTTTTTTAAACTCTTAGTTGTGATGAATGTTTTCTTTCTGGTAAACTTCTCTAAGAAATGGAGATTGAGTTTGATTGTATTATATGTTCAAAGGCAACTGGAAATATTTCATGATCATCTTGTCTTGCTATCACCACAAGAGGCATAAGAACACAGTGCTATGATGATAATTGCTATTTGTGGTCCAACTGCTCTTTTAGAGGAAAAAGAAAGAAAGTCATTCTGTGAGACTCCAGCAAAATTTTCCAACTAAATCATTATTATCATCCTCTTCATCATCATCATCATCACCTTTATCACTATAGCTAGGATTTATAAATATAAGCTCCTTGAGGCCAGAGACTTTTTTCCCCCTTTATATCCCCAGTACTTAGGACAATACTTCCCATGTAGTAGTCACCTGACTTTTCTTTGTCTTATGAACACTCCTATGAAACACACAAATAATGAAAAAATGATTCCTGATCTGAAATTTTTTGTGAAAAAATATTTCTAATATTCTCTCTGTTTAAAAAATAGAAAGAGTTTATAATCCTATTTATATTAAAAGAAAGACTTCTGATAGTGTACTTTGTTGTCATAAACTTTGTGGGAAAATATAGAAATAACAAATGAGGAAGGAATACATTCTGGGGATGTATATTCCTTCCTCACCATGCCTCAGGTAGTGACTTCTAAATCTAAGAGGAGCTATCTCTCAGGGTTTGACTGTATAAAAGAAACCAAAAATAAAAAGTACTCAATCTTCTGTCACCCCCTTAGGAATGTAGGAATTACTAATCAAATCTAGCCACACCTTTTTCTCCTTACCTAAGTAGTTCCCACTCCCTAGTACATAGGCTGTCCAGCCATCTTAAGTGCTTAATAAAAACTTGAGGATAGATTGATTTTTATTCAACATCTTCAGTTCAAAAATAGGAAAAGAATAAGTGAGGACATATGAAATGACAAATTCTGCTTAGACTAAAATAGAAAAAAAAATTTAGTTTGTGGAAAACTAGATCCATTCTAGTTCTGGTTTGGGTTTTTATGAAGATTATTTATCAAAATTAAAAAGAATTATTTATCAAAATTAGAGCACTTCTCCCTACCTAGTTCAGAGTCCCCAGTATAGGAAAACATCAGTGTTTTAGAGACTTAAACTTCTGACCTCTTTGGTTCTCTACAAACACACTACTTGAGATCTTCTTTGTAGATAACTAATATCTGTTATGTTTGATTCTTCATATTCATGTAGATGTCACAAAACAGTTATGAAAAGTCATAGTTTTATTTCAAGGATAAGACACTTTGAAAGACATGAATTAAACCAGAAGTTTTAAACATACTTAAAGAGCAGAAATATTTTAGAATAAATGCTTACCACCACTAGTTAGGAGAAATGGTAAAGGGGAAGTGAGCAAATGAAGAACTTCACCAGTTTCCTCAATTTCTTGGAGAGAAATAATTTAATCATAACTCTCAGCAGGAAGTTTAAATTAGATGAGATTTTTGGCTCTTTCTATTACTACTTCAAAAGCCTAGTTTTAATCTTCACAGAAGACAAATATGTTCCATTCATCTAGTTCTCTCTCTCTTGTTCTTCCATCAGAACATTCCCTCCCTCTGGAAAAAGTCCCTCAAACCCTTGCTGCTGGATTGGGTATCATCTCAGTTCTACCCTTCCAAGCATGGGAAGAAAACACTTCCTAAAACTAAACTTCTTAGAATTCAGACAGATTTTAGATTTTTTTTTCCTGCCTAAGGGAAATCATGCACTAATTACTATAATCCCATTGACTCCTCATTCAGTTAAGGAGATTATTCCTTATCCCTCTTGGCTCAAAAGTGGGCAGTTCAACCTCCCTCAGACCAGTGAGTGTCCCCACACAATGCCAAGAACTAAGGTGAATTGATATCATGAAAAGAGGGAGTACAGCCTTCCTTCCATATCTCAAAAGCACAGAGGATATAGTATATTTCTTAAACCCCGAACCTGAGTCAATACTGTTTTCTACTTTGTTCTCTTCAACAAGCGCAGTCACCAACCTCACATTAGAGAAGATAGGAAAATTCTCCCAACACCCTCCTTATCAGGGAATAAGTTTGTTAAGAAAATCTTTGTTCCCAGAGAATTTGCTAATTGAAGTGTCACTGCAGATGTCAAAACAAGAGTTCTCAAAGTTTCATTTTGCCTGAACCAAAAAGAATGGGAGAAAGAACTACTAATTAAATTCTCTATTCAAGTTGCAATTTACTTCTTTATAAATGGATCCTTCAGGCAGGACCAATTCTGAGTGTAGGCAGATTAGGTGGTTGCCTATTTAAAGGTGAGATGAGGAGTACTGAAAAGCCCACATGCCCTCCATTTTTTCTCCTAACCAGCAATTCCCACCAGTAAAGTTACTACTAAGGCCATCTATAAGTAGGAACATTGTCTTCCAGATGACCCAATAAACAGTTCAGAGTGATTACCTGGAATTAATATGACTACTTTTCTGTTTTGTTTCATTTTTGCCTTTGTATCTCTAGCATAGGAACCGGAACATAGTAAGTCTTTAAATAAATGCCTATTGTTGATTAACTAGTGGGATTCTTCAGTCCCTAGATGTTGAGGATCATTAGATTCATTACCTACAATTTCCCAAATACAAAACTAAAACATTTTAAGTCAGCAACTAGTTTTGTGTTGATTTTGGTATGAAAAAGGAAACTTTTTCTTACTTTGCCACTTTTCATATATTAATAGCAAAGGCATCTAGTAGTGCAAGATCTTAGTATCAGTATCTTAGACACTAATAATACTGGAACTTGAACAAGTAACAGAAACTATATTTGCCTCAGTTTCTTCAACTGTAAAATGAGGATAATGATAAACCCTAGTCACAGGATTATTATAGGGATCAAATAAGATATTTGTAAATCACTTAGCTCAATGTCCAGCACTGCACAAATTCTAGATGTTATTGTCTTATTTTTATTGCTGTTGTTGTTAATAGCCCATAAAGAAAAATCCATCTTTTTTTCTATAAATAAATCAGAAAGTGGAAAAAAGATTCTCAATAAAGAGATCAACTTGCTAAAAGATGAATATCAGGAGATAGATCTAAATAAAAATGAATGTTACCAATATTATCTACTATATGTATTTGCTAGAGCAAAAGATGAGGTTTCATTAAATACCCTAAGGAAGAATAATTAAACAGTTCACTAAGATTCTGTTTATTCATCAACTGCCAAGTTTATTTATGTCAGTAATCATAAAAATGTAATATTTCTAACCTATATTTTAAAAGAGTTTTGTGTCGGTATGTTAAATTTTCAGCAGATGAAGATGTTCTTGCAAGAAAAAAAACTATGTGGTCATTAAAACAAGATGTTCACCCCATTTCTGGAAAAGAATTATTTTCCTCTAAGAATAAAGGATATCCCAAGGTACCCTTATTGTTAGGATTTATAAAATAATGCAATCAGGTCATAAAATAAATTTTGGCCATATTTTGAGTCTAGTGAGCTGAAAATTTCCCAAAGTGAGAACTAAAAAAATGTCTTATCCTCTCAAGGCTTAGACAAACACAAATGGCAGTTTTTCATTCTCAATACATTGCAAATTTGCATAAGAAAAAGATAATATTTTAAAGTGAATTTCTTTGTTTTTCTGCAGTCTCTTGAGATGAAATTTTGGTAATTGGTACAGGGGCAAGCTGTTTTCTTATCTTGCTTCAATCTAAGTTCACACTTCTTTGTCCTAAGGAAAAAAGCTTTTTATCACTAGAGGATAGAACTGAAAAGGTGTGATTTGCAAACTGACAGCTATTCATAGTTGTCTGAAGCATTCAAAAAGTTGTCATAGTGGATGTGGAAAATGCTTGGTTTGGAGGCTTTTCTCCCTAAAGACTACTGCAATGTTTTCCTAGGGGCTACAGAAAAGCAAGTTTGGGGTATTAATATGAGGTTGCAGGCAACAGGTTTCCTAATCCTCCCTGGAACTGAATACTACCTTTAGGACAGAGTTCATAGGTATATTCAAAATCAAATTCTTAGATATATTTAGGGTTTTTATTTTTTTTAACCAAAGTTCTACTGCCAAACAGGCTTATCATTAAATCTCAGCAAATTAATCAATAAATACTGTGGCTATTCTATGCTCACAACTTTGCTTTGGTGGAAGTAGATATTTGGGGGTGGCAGAAAAAGGTGCTAGAATTGGAATATGAAGATATATGTGTTCAAATTCCATCTCTAAAATTTACTAGCTAATATGATTCCAGGCAATGTCATAAACTATATATGCCTCTTTTTTCCAAATTAGCAAAATAAAATTATTTCTGTTCCTACCAAATTCTCCACAGAAATGTGAGGAAAGTAAACTATAAAGTCAAATTGTCAAACAAATGTGCGACAGTATATTTTAAGTTATAGTCTCATGGATATGAAACATTGAGTAAACAATTATTATAGTAATTAGATTTTTAGAAATATATTTACATTTCATATTTTCTCTTTCTAGCAGGTATTAGATCTAAACTAAAATAATAATTTATTATTTTCAACAATAACATGTCTGATTCACAATAATTAAGGTAATAAACATATAGTAGTTTAAAGGGAATTTAAAATTACTTCCTTCCATAATGAAAGGATCATCTTCATTTCACTGTTCTAAGACTGTGGTCACACCAAGGCAAACTTATGTTCAAGGTTGATTTACTTATGTTCAAATAATAAACAATAGAGCCGACATTTCAGTCCAAGTTTCATGATTCCAAGTATTACACCAGGTAAAAATAGGAATGAATGTTAAATGTAGCCATGGTACACATGGAATTTGGAATGGAGCCAGGGCAAATTCGCAAAGAACAGTCTAACCTTGAGAATAGTTATTCCAGAAAAGTGACCATAGATTTAGACCTAGAAGGAAGTTGAAAGGTCAAGTCCAACCCATTGTACAAATAAAAAAACTGTGGCAGATAGAGGCTAAGTGACTTGTCCAGGATCACACAGCTCTTAAGTATTTAGTCAGGATTTGAATCCCTAACTCTAAACCCAGTACTCTATTTACCAGGACCTGTATGTATCCTGAACCTTACCCCCATGGTAGTTGGGATAAGAGGGAAACAGATCCTAGGTTAAAGTATCCTGGTGGAAACCTCAGTGTGTTTGTCCAAGGGGAGAACAAGCCCACCCACCACTATGTGTGGTGACAGGAGTTGCTGCAAGAAAGAAGTCTGTCCTCAAAAATTCTAAGCCCCCCAGACAAAATCCCTATTTATCTTGTATTAATTACAAATATTTTGCAAACAAATATAAAAATTAAAAATATTGAAAAATATAATATAATAAAACAATTTCAAAAGAAAAATATAAATATAATATATATTAAAAATTAAAAATAAATATATCAAATATTTTAAAGCATTAGCCCTGATTAAGTCCTTAGCTTTATGTGTAATGGGACCATCAGTTTGAAAGTTGGTTAGATTGCACCTCTCCATTCCAACATTATCTGAAATTAAAAAAACAAGATAATAATAACATACAATTCACACAAATATGATTAGTCAAAAAAGAAATACAATGCTGTAGCATTATGATACAGTCTCTCTCTAGTTACTGTGTTTATGGGTGGAGTTTTTAAATTAAACTTTGTAATTTCACAGTCTTGTAATTTCCTACTTTAAAACATCTTTCATTAGTTGTATTAACTGATAATGAACTTGTTTACTCGTTTGTCTTGGGCACATTACTTGATGTCATTCAACCTAAGTTTCCTTTGGGACCTAATGAACTCTGAGATTCAACACTGACTGACTGTGATGCATGAAAGATCAATTAATCACTTAATCAGCAATTATTAATTAAGTCTTACAATACTTACAGTATTAAGTGCTGAGGATACAAAGAAAAATCCCAAATAGTCTATGACCTCAAGGAGATGTTGGAGAATGGGAGAGGTAGAGACTGGAAAAAGTAAACTGTTGTCCCAATTTTTTAAAGGGGGATGGGGAGTGGAATCCACAAATTATAATACCATAAGCATGACTAAAAGTCTGGAAAATATTATTTTTATTAAAGAGAAATTTTGTGGGCATCGAGAAAAGGAAGTGTTTGATTACAAAGAATCTAGAACAGGCCATTCCAGAGTAAATTCATTCCCCTTTATGACAGGATTATTAAACTTAGAAAGTGATATATCTATAGTTATATTAACTGGATGTTAGTAAAGCATTTGATAGGAATCTTTCAAAATATTCTTATAAAAAGAAGTGGTTTGTACTAGGTAATAATATAATTAACTGAATTAGAAAATGGTTGACCAGCTTAACATAGGGTTTATGTCAGTCTGGAGGTAACATCCAAAAGAGTAACCTAAGAATTTGTACTTGGTCCAAGTCTATTTAATACTTTTAGCAAGAATTTAGAAAATGGTAAAAAAAAAATGTTATGCTTAGCATGATCATATAGCTAACAAATTGTTAGAGCTAGTATTTCAAAATGTCTTCTGGCTCTAAGTTTTGATAATGCTTCTGTTGTTTCATCATGCTTCACTCTGTGACCCATTTGGAGTTTTCTTGGCAAAGATTTGTAGTGAATTGCAAATTCCTTCTCTGGCTCATTTGACTGGTGAGGAAACTGAGGCAAACAGGGTTAAGAGATTTACCCAGGTCACACAACTAGTAAGTGTCTGAAGTCAGATATGAACTCACTGCTTCCTGACTCCAGATCCAATGCTCTATCCATTGTGCCACCTAGCTCTAAGTTTTACCCTGAATCAAAATTGGGGATTTTTTCATTTGTTCTAAGGGAGGGGGAACTTTGTTGGAGAGGACAGTCTGAAGTGGAGTGGCATTTAGAACAAAAAGCTGGGAGAGTTAGCTATTATACTAGATGACAGAGTTGGGTCAGGCTTCAAAAAGATCTTGACAGCTTACTATATTGAACTTAATCAAATAAAATGAAATTTAAAAGGAATATATACACCTGGATTTAAAAAAATAGATTTTACAAATACAAGAGGGACAAGGAATGGATAATAGTCTGTCTGAAAGAGATCTGAGTGTTTTAGAGGATTTAATCAAATGGGCTAAAGTCATCTTTGGCTGCATTAAAGTGGGGGATTATGTTTCGGGAACAAGGAGGTGTTTATCCTGAGGACTCTTGTCCTCAATATACCACATTAAGAGTATTATAATCATTTATGATTGCTAAAGTTTCAGAGTAACTAGAAAGGTTAAGGGTTTTTAGTTAATTCTGTAGAATGATATTTTGAAGGAACTGGGAGCATGTATTCTGGAAAAAAGAAGACTTAAAGGAAATATAATACCAATATTCAAATACTATATTTGAAGGACAGCAATGTGGAGTAGAAAGTATACTTCTATTATTTCACCTCAGAAGGCAGAACAATGGATGGAAATAGCAAAGAGGCAAATCTATGCTTGATGTCAAGCAACACTTACCAACAAGGCCACTGAAAAGTACAATGAGTTACTTCTGAATATTGTGATTCCCACTCCCTGGAATTTTCAAGTACTCATTGGACATTTTATAATGGATGTTTTTATTTCAAGTATGGATTAAACTAGCTAACTAATGAAATACTTGACAACTCTGAAACTTGGTGATGTTTCATCTATAACATGAAGTTAAATAAATGCGCTATAAAATACCTCTTGGAAGTCTAAATTTTCTAAAATTTTACTTATTATAATAAGTCTAAAAAACAAAATAATTTTATCACTAAATGCCATAAAACATATGAATGTATAGGAAATGCAAGTATATGTCAAAGATCATATACATAAGTCTTATGTGTATGTGGTGTTGTTTAAAGTCCAAGAGACATTGCTTCTGAGTATTTTATCATTTCATTAATAATGTTAACATGTTATTAATAAATGAGGTCACTGGCAGTCTTTTTAAAAAGTTTTATTTATTTAAGGCAAAGGGCTTAAGTGACTTGCCCAAGGTCAACAGCTAGGTAATTACCTATCTGTTAAGTGTCTGAGGTCGGATTTGAACTCAAGTCCTCCTGACTCCAGGGCTCTAGTCACTATGCCACCTTGTTGCCTTCACTGGCACTCTTGAATGCCAAAGTGAACTCACAGTTTATATTCCTTGGAAGAGTAAATTCCTGAGAGTAGCAATCATCCTCTGATTTGTTAAAAATTAATAAGAGATTAAATATTCTATTATAATGTTGAATATTATAATGAGAGGCGAAATATTCTAATGAGGGTCTTGAGGTACTTGACACTGAGCACTCAAATCTTGGTCAAAGAGACACATACACACACACACACACACACAGACACACACACACACACACACACAGACACACACACACACACACACACACACACACCCACCAAAGAAGGAATCCATTTCATTTGGGGGTAGAAATGTCTGACCAAACACAATGTGCAGGAATTCACCTATTTGCTTAAACTGAGAATTTCTTTTACTATTTTTGATCAAATCTTAGCCATCCTAAAGGGTAATTCTTTGAGCAAAATTTCTCACAATGGCTAATTTTTGGATAAGGAAGTAAAAAAGGGGGGATTGGTCCTGATTCGATATAAGAGAGAAATAAGTTCTCTCAATGTGTATGTATTTCAATATTGCTAACTTCAACTATACCCATCTAGATATAAGTATAAATAGAAAGATCCAGATAAAGGTTTAGGTAGATCTAGATATAGATGTACATATAAATAAATCTATAGAAATAGAGTGGAGGCCATCTATATAATAATAGTGAAGGATATATCTAAACCTAATGGTGATGCTTCACTCCATGGATGAAGGGTGACCATGAGTTCTTGAAGGCTATGGAAGACTGAAACATGGAAGACTGAAAAGGCCCAAAAATATAAAATCTTACATTACTTCCTTTCTTGAAGGCTATACAAGTGAAATTCAAGCTCTGACAGGTATTACCACATTGAAAAAAGATTTCAGAGGGTATTAAAATAAACCCACATAAATCGTCAACATTTCTATATATTATTAGCAAGATTACAGCAGCAAGAGCTAGAAAGAAAAATTCCATTTAAAATAACTTCAGGGGGTGTCTAGGTGGCACAGTGGATAGAGCACCAGCCCTGGAGTCAGAAGGACTTGAGTTCAAATCCAACCTCAGACACTTAATAATTACCTAGCTGTGTGACCTTGGGCAAGTCACTTAACCCCATTGTCTTGCAAAAACCTAAAAAAAGAAAATACAATAAAAAAGAAAAATATTTCAGTCAAGAAAAGGCTTGTGATGGAATACATCAGGTATGGATCATCTGATAGACTGGTAAATTTTGAAGATATTCAAAGTCATAAATTTGAATATCAAATAAGGAATTTGGAGGACACTGCGATTCATACAGACTTATTCAGCAAATCTTTGGAAAGGCTGAGATCTAGGTTGGTAAAGAATATATCCAAACAGACAAAGTAAATATATGCATATATGATATATGACATGCATATATATTTATTTATATATATAGAACTATTTTCAAAATATTAAAATAAACAGTACATTCGTAATGTAAGTGGGTAAAAGTACACAAAAGTACATACATATGCATGTATAACTAGTTTTTATCCCAAATCCCAAATCAGAACATCATATAATTAATAAGAGAAGATCTTATCAGGTACATAGATTCTAAAACTATTAAGTCAAATGGTAAAGTCTTTTCAAATCAATCCTACCACAGAAAAAAGAAAAATAATTCTTAAGGGGGGTACAAAAATATTCCATTTCCATTTGATCTGCTATCACTTCATCTACCATTGTTATTTTTCTCACCTTCAGACAGTGCTAGAGTTGAGGTAAATGAAGGGGTATATTTGTCAAAAAACAAGTTTTCTGCTTTTGTGGAGGAGCAAACAAGACACATAGTGGTTTCTTTATTTTGTTTTTGTTGTTGATCACCAATTTGTCAAATCAGTTAGGAGATGCAACAGTGAGAAGAGGTGAAAGCATAGAGAAGGGGTTCAAATGCTATCTCTTCTGAAGTACAGCACAAACCAGTTTTGAAATCTGAGTCCAAGTTTAGCTTTAATTTAACTCTTTCAGATGAATTTTCCTTTTGGAAAGCAAATGAGCTTCCTACAGGCAACCATCTCCATAGCAGAATGCTGATAATCACAATAATTTTCTATGTTTGTGTTGCTAAGGAAAACACTACTCTTCCCCACCTAGCTCTTGAAACACAATAGATATGTATGTATGTGTGTATATATACACACATACATACATATGAAATTCTATATATACATATGAAATTCAATATGTATGTATATACACATACATATGAAATTCAATATATATATATATATATATATACATACATATGAAATTCAAGTAATTGAAGTTTGTGGTTATATGGGAAATTAGAAATTTGTGACCAGCCTTTCTGTATAAATACCTAAATCATTGTACCAGGGATCAGTGAGAGCTCATTTTTAAAATGTCCTGATATTATACAGGACAAAACTGTGAAACTTCATTCAATTTACAAACAAAGTCACATATAGATAAGACATACACTGATTGCTTTTGGTGACCCCATGGAGGTTGAACAATAAAGTGTTTCTATTATGGAATAGAGGCTGTAGCTTTCATTCTCATTATCTTCCTCCTAGAGTTCAGGAACTAACAAGTATGAAATTATTCTAGGCTCACTATCTTGGCCACATCAAATAGACTAAATGGTATCTATCTCTATTTTTCTAACTGAAATGCCCACGGCATGAGGTTCTTGGCTAAGGAAATAGGAATGGCAAAATGGAGGTAGATGGTTTCTTCCTCCCACTCACATTTGGGCTATTTACTTTTGTTGTTTCAAAGCAGGAATCAGAGAGAAAAGGTAAATACTTCTGGATAAGTTTTATCATCATCATTTTCTATTTCTTTTTTTTTTAAATCATCCTCTCCCACAATAAGGTTGGACTTAGAGTAGATTATGAACAATCAGGGGCACTGGCTAATCATTTCTAAAAAGAAAGTTCCTGCTTTCCAAATTCTTCCCTAAAAAGAAGGTTCCTCCTCCAAAAAATGGAAATTTGGGAAAAGAAAGTCTGGTTTTGGGTCTGTCAATATTTAAGAGACTCCAAAGGTTTTTCAAGGACAAGACCCCTGGACTAAGAACATTTCTGAATGTTAGGAAGCAGGCCTCATACATTTATTCTGGCTGTATCTTCTCTTAGTTTCTCTGAGTAAAATTAAAATGTGGAATGACCCATTTAAGAAGTCTAACTGTTTCTCAAGTCAAAGGCTTTCATGAATCAATGTTTAATCTAACTTATCACATTAGTGGGGGTTTTCAATAACTTTCCATAAAGGATATAACTTCTAAACTTCACAGCACCATCATGATTAAGGAAAGTGATGTGGTAAAGAAATGGATATTCTAATGATAATTTTTTAAAAGGGCAAAAATGTTGATTCCATTAAATAGAAGGAGAAATCCTTTGGTACATTTTCAAAAGTATTCCTGGTACAGCTTAATGCTACTTAAGATCTGAACATGGATTTCTTTTATTAAAAAATAACAAAAGCTAATTAACTTTTGGAAGAGTATCTGCTATCAATATTCTACGTGTCCATGAGAACAGAGGGTTGGAAAGTAGAAAGGGGAAAATCTCATATCCCATCTAGATGCATGGTATCAATGATCAACATATGCTATGAATTTTACGGACATGAATATTTATTGAGCATAGAAATTTCAACAAGATGACAAGTCCTGTTACAGTAGTAGCCTTGAAAAGAAAAAATGTTTGCCAGACATCTTTACTTTCTTCTTTGAGTCATCTTGGGACAATGGTATTTCTTCTAGTCCAAAGACACAGATTGGAAGTGAATGTGCAAGAATCTATTCATCATTTTGTTTTTTCCCCCATTTGGGGCCAAAGTATGAGAAAGTAAAATGTTTCTTCATTAATGGTCATTATCCAAAAGGTAGTATTAAAAATTAAATTAAATTATTATTTAACCAAAGGAAGGGTTAGAGCTAGGATTGAGTCAGTGATTTCTTTGGCATAGGGAGCTCCCAAGGGAGGGAATTCTCTCTGCCAGTATAACTGGCACCTTTTCTACAATTTATAGCACTGAAGAACTGTCTCAAGCACTCAAAAATTCAAGTAACTTGCCCAGGGTCTCATAGCCAGTATGTGTCAGAGGCAGAGCTAGAGCTCAGTTCTTCTTTATTTTAAGGCATATCTTCTAAACCATGATGAGTTTTAATAAACCAAGTATGAAAATAACCTATTTCTATGTTCTCTTTCCAGTGAATTTGAAGCAAATGTTAAAAGAACAGGACACGAGCATTCTATAACTATATGGGTATCATGATAGAGTGGACTGAAAATAGACTAAGGGATTTGGGTTCTATTAACTACTCTGTCACTGAACTATTGCCTAAAACAAACATTCTTTCTCTGATTTGTTCATTTAAAGTATTGTACCCTTTTATGAGAGGAGATGTTGAGAATTTCTTAACAAAAAAGTGCAAGTGCCTATGTATCTTACTGAAAAGTATAGGACCAAGACCATCTGTCACCTCAGATCTTGTGTACTGTACTGTACTGCATGCAGATAGCTAGACAAAGCAGGTGCCCCAGCATCTAATAGTCATGTCCTTTCTCTTCAATGATGTTTAATATAAAAATCCCCCCCAAATACCTTGGCAGATGTTTAATGTGAAGCTAGGTTAGAAACAATGACAGTCAATCAATAAACATTATTTATTTTTCCAGAAACTGTGCTCAGTTCTGGGGACACAATAAAATAAGCAAAATTCCATCTTTGTTCTCAAGATGATCACAACCTAGGAGCAACAGAATAGAGAAGAAAGAGCATGAATATCAAGAACTTAATTCAGGTGCTGTTTCTACAGCCATCCAGCAAGGGAACCTTAGGCAAATAGTTTTCTCTTTAGCTCATTCCTCTGATCCATGACCACTCCAAAGATAAAAGTTACATAAAAAGGTGCTCTGAATAATTTCAAGGTGACATCATAATTGGTATCTGAGTCATGTTGACTAGATTGGTGATTTCAATTATATAGAAAATTTCTGCTCTATCAATTCCCTCTTGCAATGCAGTAATTCCCTCTACTAATGCAGGTTTTCCCATTCTCTGAAGCTTAATGCAGCAACTCTCTCTTTTTCTTTAAGGATTTTGCAAGGCAAATGGGAAAAGTGACTTGCCCAAGGCCACACAGCTAGGTAATTATTAAGTGTCTGAGCTCGGATTTGAACTCAGGTACTCCTGACTCCAGGGCCAGTGCTCTATCCACTGTGCCACCTAGCTACCCCAATGCAGCAATTCTTAAAAGAGTTGCCTTAGACCTTGAGAAGTTTCATTTGCCTAGGGTCACACAACAGTATGTGTCAAAGACAAAGCACAAGTCTCAGTTTTCCTGGCTCCAAGGTCAGATTTCTACTGTCTATTTGATCATAGAAAAATGTTGGATTACATTTTCATTCTTTACCTTCCTGGACCTTAGTTTCCTTATCCATAAAAGTAGGGAGTTCAACCAGATGACCTCTGAGGTGAGTTCCAATTCTTGATCTATGTTTCTATGATCCATGAAGCAAGAAATGGGTATCCTCACTTTTGCTTGATTTTCTTGCAATTATTTCTTTCAGGATTGAATGAATGGATCAAATATCAAATATTCAGGATCAAATATTTTGGTTTTCTCACCCTCCATCAATGCCTATCCTGTCAGATTGCTTCCATCTTCAAGATATATATCTATAGATAAATTTATGTATTTTATATATATATGCATACATATATACACATAGACATAGAAATATGCATGCATAAATGTAGTATATGCATATGTAAATATATATATTGCATGTCCCTAGTTAATTATATTCCATCTTCTTTAGAATAGAAGCTTTTGCTTATTGACTGATCTATTGCTACAGATAGTTAGCCCTGAACTATCCTCTCCTCCATCACCATGACATTACTGTGATGTCATAAAAAATGATTTAATGCTTGTCATCCTTCATAGACTTGCTCACTAAACAATATCATATAAATTAGTTGATCTAATATGGTTCATTGCTGCAGTACTCTTTTTTTAAACATCAGTGGCACTTAAATAACACATGAGAATGAATGGCTTGGCCTTTCCAGTTTTTCTTCCAACATTCATATTGACATTAAAGAAAAAGAGTGTAAAAAAGGATAATGAGGAAGAATAAGTGAGGTCATGAGGAATAGCGCACAAAAGATAACTAAAAGAGAGTTAATAATGCCACCTGGCCCATACTTGAATATTCACTGTGAATATAAATTCCCAAAATAAGGTACTTGAAATGGGAGACATTCAATGAATTATAGGGAAATAAAGACTTAGCAAGAATGTTAGAGTTTTTAAAGAAATTCATACATCAAAATGGCTACAGGATTTAGACATAAAAAAACAATATTATAAGCAAACTAGAAGATTAAGGAATAATTTACCTATCAGATCTATGGAAAGGGAAGCAATTTATGACCAAGGAAGAGATGGAGAACATCATTAAAAACAAACTAGATAATTTTGATTACATTAAATTAAAAAACTTTTGCACAGATAAAACTCCTGTAGCCAAGATCAAAAGAAATGTAGTAAATTGGGAAACAATTTTAAAACTAGTACTTCTGACAAAGAACACATTTCTAAAATATATACAGAACTGAGTCAAATTTTCAAAAAAAAATCATTTCCCAAATTGACAAATGGTCAAAGGATATGCAAAGGCAATTTACAGCTGAGGAAATTAAATCAATCCATAGTCATATGAAAAATTGCTCTAAATCATTACTTATTAGAGAAATAAAAATTAAAGCATCTCTGAGGTACACCTGACACCTCTCAGAGTGGACAATATGATCAATGTTGGAAGGGATGTGGGGAATCTGGGACACTAATACGTTGGGGTTTTTTTAAAGAAAGATTTTATTTATTTTGAATTTTACAATTTTTTCCCCCATTCTTGCTTCCCTCCCCCATCCACCACATAAGGCTTTCTGTTAGTTTTTACATTGGTTCCATGTTATACATTGATCTCAGTTGAATGTGATGACAGAGAAATCATATACTTAAGGAAGAAAAATAAAGTATGAGATAGTAAAATTACATAATAATATAATATATATTTTTCCTAAATTGATGGTGATAGTCTTTGGTCTTCAAAGTCCATAATTCTTTCTCTGGATACAGATGGTATTCTCCATCCCAAAATTGTCCCTGGTTGTTGCGCTGAAGGAATGAGCAAGTCCATCAGGGATGATCATCACCCCCATGTTGCTGTTAGGGTGTACAATATTTTTCTGGTTCTACTCATCTCACTCAGCATCAGTTCATGCAAATCCCTCCAGGCTTCCCTGAATTCCTGTCCCTCCTGGTTTCTAATAGAACAATAGTGTTCCATGACATACATATACCACAGTTTGTTAAGCCATTCCCCAATTGAAGGACATTCACTTAATTTCCAATTTTTTGCCACCATAAACAGGGCTGCTATAAATATTTTTGTACAAGTGATGTTTTTACCCTTTTTTTATCATCTCTTCAGGGTATAGACCCAGTAGTGGTATTGCTGGGTCAAAGGGTATGCACATTTTTGTTGCCCTTTGGGCATAATCCCAAATTATTCCCCAGAAAGGTTGGATGAGTTCACAGCTCCACCAACAATGTATTAGTGTCCCAGATTTCCTGCATCCCTTCCAACACTGATCATTATCCTGATCATATTGGTCAGTCTGAGAGGTGTGAGGTGGTATCTCAGAGATGCCTTAATTTGCATTCTCTAATAAGTAATGATTTAGAAGAATTTTACATATGACCATGGATTGCTTTGTCAGAAATACTAGCTGTAAAAATTGTTTCCCAGTTTACTACATTTCTTTTGATCTTGGTTACAGTGGTTTTGTCTGTGCAAAAGCTTTTTAATTTAATGTAGTCAAAATTGTCTAGTTTGTGCTGAATATTTTTTCTATCTCTTCCTTGATTGTAAACTGTTCCCCCTTTCATAGATCTGTCATTAAACTACTCCTTGATCTTCTAGTTGGATTATAATATTGTTTTTTATGTCTAAATCCTGTATCCATTTGGATCTTATCTTGGTATAGGGTGTGAGGTGTTGGTCAAATCTAAGTTTCTTCCATACTAACTTCCAATTATCCCAACAGTTTTTATTGAAGAGAGAGTTTTTATCCCAATAGCTGGACTCTTTGGGTCCAGCAGATTACTATAATCATTTCCAGCTATTGCACCTAGTCTATTCCACTGATCCATAACTCTATTTCTTAGCCAATACCAGACAGTTTTAATGACTGATGCTTTATAATATAATTTTAGATCTAGTAAGGCTAAGCTACCTTCTTTTATACTTTTTTTTTCACTGAATCCCTGGAAATTCTTGACTTTTTATTTCCCCATATAAATTTACTTACAACTTTTTCTAACTCATTAAAGTATTTTTTTGGAATTTTGATTGGTAGTGTGCTAAACAAGTAGTTTAGTTTTGGTATAATTGTCATTTTTTTATTAGCTCAACCTATCCATGAATAGTTGATGTTTGCCCAAGTATTTAAATCTGATTTTATTTGTGTGAGAAGAGTTTTGTAATTGTTTTCAAAAAGGTTTTGAGTCTGCCTTGGCAGGTAGACTCCTAGGTATTTTATTTTGTCTGAGGTTACTTTGAATGGGATTTCTCTTTCTAGCTTTTTCTGCTGTATCTTGCTGGTCATATATAATAATGTTGAGGATTTATGAGGGTTTATTTTATATCCTGCTACTTTGCTAAAGTTGTTAATTATTTCTAGTAGTTTTTTTTAGATGACTTTTTGGGATTTTCTAGGTATACCATCATGTCATCTGCAAAGAGTGAGATTTTTGTCTCCTCCTTCCCTATTCTAATTCCTTCAATTTCTTTTTCTTCTCTTATTTCTGAGGCTAACATTTCTAATACAATATTGAATAGTAGTGATGATGATAATGGGCATCCTTATTTCACCCCTGATTTTATTGGGAATGCTTCAAGCCTATCCCTGTTGAATATAATGTTTGTTGATGGCTTCAGAGAGATATTGCTTATTTTTGTAAGGAACAAACCATTTATTCCTGTACTCTCTACTGTTTTTAGTAGGAATGGGTGCTGTATTTTATCAAAAGCTTTTTCAGCATCTATTGATTTGATCATATGATTTCTGATAGGTTATGTTATTGATATAATTAATTATACTAACATTTTTTTTTTGAATATTGAACCAACCCTGCAATTCCTGGGATAAATAAATGTATAAATAATGTATTATTCTGGTGATAATTTGTTGTAATCATTTTGCTAAGATTTTATTTGAGATTTTTGCATCTATATTCATCAGGGAGATAGATCTATAATTTTCTTTCTTTGTTTTAACTCTTCATGGTTTAGGTATCAGCATCATATTGGTGTCATAGAAAGAGTTAGGCAGAGCTCCATCTTCATCTATATTTCCAAAGAGTTTATATAGAATTAGAACTAATTGTTCCTTAAATGTTTGATAGAGTTCACTTGTGAATCCATCTGGCCCTGGAAATTTTGTCTTTTTTCTTTTGTATGAAGAGAAAGCTTTATTTTTTTCTCTAGGAACTGGCCACAATCGATTACAGAGATTGAGGCAAAGGAAAAAGGCCCAAGAATCACATTTATCCTAACTCAATTCCCACCCCCCACTGACCCACCCTCCTTAATGAGGAATGTGGTTTTACAATCTAGACTCCTAAACTAATATAGGGCAAAGAGCATAAAATTCAAACCGAAACTAGATTATCTCTTCAGCCCCAGGAATTGAAAGGTCATCCAGGACTTCAGCAGACAAGGTGGGGTCAGTTGACTCTTCACCAACATCCCAGAAGTTGCTTTGTCAAGGGAGGAGAGGCACATAGTTAACTACTCTCCAATCTATAATATTCTACTGAAAAAATCTCAGACTTTATCCCACTCAGTCCTCCTCTTTTATTTTGATGAGATTTATTCAAATTTCTGAGTAGGCCCTTAAGTCTAAATAACAATTCCCTGATTACCTCCTCACTTCCAAGGGACCCTTTGAGATAAGCTCTATAATCACCATGATAACAGGTACATTTTCAAAGTTACTGTACCTCTTTCCACTGCAAGTTTGTATACCAGTCTTTAGAAAGGTCTTCCCGACTTCAAAATTGATCAAACTAAATTCCTGATTTTTGTGCCATTAGATTAGCCCCAAGAATAGCTAATATGCCTAGTGATTTCCTTAAATTATTTTTCTTGCAAATGGCCATTTCCTCACTTTCCTTGCAAGTCCATACTAGCTCATAATCAGTTTCCCTTAATAAATGCATCATCCAGGTACCATCATTTATCTCACATGAGTCTGAGGCCACCTATCTCTAAATTGTACAATCAGAATATATGTATCCCACTTCTGGACATATTCAGACATTTTCTACTCCCCAAGTAAATATCTTGGCCAGTCAGTTATGAACAATAGTTACCCTGAACTGACTCAGTCACATGCCACTGGTGTTTCTCTCCTCTGGATCAGAATCCTGTGCCACAGTGCACCTCTGATCAGGGATTGAGAATCTAGGTCAGACCCAGGAGTACTGCCACCCCCTAATCTCTCTTTCTCTCTCAATGGAGAACATTTTCACCCTGCCTCCCCTCTTCCTTTCCATAAAGAGAAGGGCATAAGTAGGGGTGTCACCCTTACACAGTCAAGGGGAAGTTACAGATAAACAATGTATACATAGGTGAGAGATGGTGGAGATAACTGGTCCAGTGTCTCTCCTCTCTTCTCCTTCTCTTCTCTTCTCCCTTGGAGGCATCCAATGTCCTTCAGCATCTTCTGAATCTGTTCCAAAAAAGTCCTCAGTTCAAAACACATGTTTTCCATCACAAAACAATGAGATTCTGGAGCTTATTACAATTTACATTTTGCCTTATTGCCATATTGACACACATACTTCACTTTTAACACTTTTAACTTCCATTAGTATTTTACTACATGAACAAACTCACAAGCTTGAGTCAATGTGATCATTCTCACTGGGAGTTTGCTCCATACACATACATTCAACAGTCATCTTTGTTCTAAGAGTACCCAGCATCTGGCTTAAAATAAAATAATTTTAACCTTTGCTCTCATTACAATAATGATTCCTTAATGACATCCTTAACCAAAATGAATTTTTTCCCAAATATTCCCATATTTTAGTTTTTTCTGATATATTTAACTAACTCACACTCCTTTCCTTAAACTAGAACTTGAAAGTATAATTATCCTGAGAATTTCCCATTCTTCTTACCTAAATATACCCTCTAATACAAAAACTAAGGAAAATTAATTCCTATCTTAGCATGTAGCAGGTGTCGGAGTCAGACACCTAACCTGTCTCTGAATAGTAGATCCAATTCACCTAAAATTTCTTTTTCTAGTTTGATTAGTAACTAACTATAAAGATCCAGGACATTAAAGGAAAATTCCTTTACAGATATAAGTACTGAATGTCAGTGTCCAGGCAGATCAAGTGGTTAAGTCAAATGTCTTAGGCCAGATTTATTCTTCCAGGTGAGATATTATCCAAATGTCATTTTGGGGAAATCAAGTCAAAGTGGTCCAACCTCAGCCATACTGAGAAGCCGCTCCTTCAGCTTCCCATCCCTGTCACCTGACATCTTTGGCCCATTGGCTTCCTTGGCTCCAAGAACATAACATTTCCCCAGTAGCATTTCTTTTTGTTGACCATCTTGGTATCTGACATAAGAGAAAATCAATTAAAAGTCCTGTGATCTAAAATGGTTGTTTTACCTAGTTAGAGCTTCCAGTGAATACAATTCACTAAATTCCAATTATAATCTTAATGGAGTCCCAATTAATGAAACCATTACCTAAAGCTCGGATTATCCTTCCTGGGTCTTTGCCTAAAATCTGGTATTCTAACTATGACTGGCCCTACAGGCCTGTCTCATACTTCTTACTAGAGACATTCCTTTGTCTGAAATCATATCTACTCTATCTGAATATAAAGATGGCATATCAGATTTCCCCTTGGCTAGAGAAGCCTCCTTCTGGTCTGTTGTATCTTACAACAAATAAATGCCTCCTTTGTCTAGGAGGTTTCACAGAAAAATCTTGAATTATCTTATATTTATCTTTCTCATATTACATGCTTTTGCTTCAAAGCAAACAATCACTGCTTTGGAATATACATATAGATCTAAAATATTCCCAATTCACATGTATAGTTAGAAACTTCTATACATAAACTTGTTTACCTACTAAGCATCTTCAGCATACAAATAGCTATTTTTGTTTTGACAAGGCAGTTGGGGTTAAGTGACTTGCCCAAGGTCACACAGCCAGACAATCACTAAGCGAAGCCTAACTTGAACTCAGGTCTGCTGAGTCCTGTGCCTAGTGCTCTATCCTCTGCACCACCTAGCTACTCCTTAACATACAAATTACTTTTCAGGGTTCTTTAAAACCATTAAGCATCTTAGGTAGCTTTAAATTTCCAACATGCATTATTAATTTCATTATAATGGGATAGCAATAAGAGTAACAGAGTAACACACAAATTACTAGATTGTACAAAGCAATTCCTCCATTATTACATTTATTCATGAATCCACAGATCTGTCCCAGAAAGGGTCATACTTTTTCATATTTTCCTTATTGCCCTTCAAAGCAATCACATTAATCCCAGGTTTTAACAATACAGTATTTAAATAACATTCACAATTGATAGCTAAATATTGCAAATATAATCTCCTTGCAGTTACAAAAAAATATCACATAACTGATAAAAACATCTTATTCATCAATAAGTTACCTTACAATAGGGCCCACAATTGCAATTTGTTCGAGCCCCCATAAGATGCCTGCAGTTACCAAGAGAGAAGTCCACATTCTTGACTTATTTAAAATTAAACATACATTGTTAATATGTATTAACCATAAAATTCTTATTTAAACATCTTATTTCCCTTAGAAAAAGAGCAAAATGAATATCCCATGTTCTTCACACATCTGTCTCTTTACTAAAATTCTCAGAATCCAATCTCATACATGATACATTTAAAATCCCAATGTAATTACAACTCAACTAACTTCCCAACAGTTTATTTTGATAAAAACTTTAGAGTACCTTATACATAGAATCAACACTCACATTCCAAAAGCTCTGTCCAAAATAAAAATACAATTGTTAGCATTATTAAGCTTAACATTAAAACCACTTAGAGTTTTTTTTCCAAAAGAAATCTGTAAACATCCCTGGTAACAGGCATTTCTCCTCTTAGTTAACCCAGTACCACTTTTCTTTAACCCAAAGGTGTTACAATAAAGTTTAAAATCCCAAACCACTAAACTCCTAGCAAAAGTTATATAGTGTTAAAACAGTTTATAATCCCAAACTAATTTAACAATCTAGGTTATTTAATTCCTCTCATTCTGTACAAATTTTGTCAGAATGTTACAACACTAAAAACCCTCAGTGTGTTTCCATATACAAAGTCAAGCCTGCTCAAACCTTCTGTCTACATGCTTCAACCAATTTCCATACTTAATTCCTTTTCATTAGCTTTTCTTGACTTTAGTTCATACTATTCTGAACTAGAATCACATAGCTTATACAGCTATATAAACCACAGATATGATTCCACTTGGAAATTTTTTCTTAGGGAGTTCAATAATGACTTGTTGAATTTCTTTTTCTGAGATAGGGTTATTTAAGTTTTTAATTTCCTCTTCATTTAATCTGGGAAATTTATATTTTTGTAAATATTCATCCATTTCACTTAGATTGTCAAATTTATTGGCCTAGAGTTGGGCAAAATAATTCCGAGTTATTACTTTAATTTCTTCCTCATTAGTGGTGAGTTCACCTTTTTCATGTATGATAATAGCAATTTTGTTTTCCTTTTTTCTTTTTTGAAATCAAATTGACCAGAGGTCTATCGATTTTAATGGTTCGTTCATAAACCTAAATCTTGGTCTTATTTATTAGTGCAATAGTTTTCTTGCTTTCAATTTCATTAATTTCTCCTTTAATTTTTAGAATTTCTAATTTGGTATTTAATGGGGGGGGGTTAATTTGTTCTTTCTCTAATTTTTTTAGTTGCATATTTAGTTAATTGATTTCTTCTTTCTCTAATTTATTCATGTGAGCATTTAAAGATATAATACATCCCCTGACAGCCACCTTGAGGGTATCCCATAGGTTTTGGTATGTTGTATCATTATTTTCATTATCTAGGATGAAATAATTAATTCTTTCTATAATTTGCTGCTTGATCCACTCATTCTTTAAAATGAGATTATTTAGTACCCAATTATTTCTGGGTCTATATCTCCCTGGTCCAGTAATTCATATGATTTTTATTGCATTATGATCTGAGAAAGATGTATTTACTATTTCTGCTTTTCTGCAGTTGATCATTAGGTTTTTATGCACTAGTACATGGTCAATTTTTGTGTAAGGGCCATGTACTGCAGAGAAAAAGGTATATTTCTTTCTATGCCCATTCAATTTCCTCCATAGGTGTATCATATCTAGGTTTTCTAACAATCTATTTACCTCCTTAACTTCCTTCTTGTTTACTTTATGATTCTATTTATCTAAATCTGAGAGCCAGAGGTTGAGGTCTCCCACTAGTAGAGTTTTGCTATCTATGTCTTTCTGTAGCTCTTTCACCTACTCCTCTAAGAATTTGGATGCTGTCCCATTGGGTGTGTGTGTATATATTTAGCATTGAAATTGTTTTATTGTCTATGGTACATTTTAGGAGGATATAGTTTCCTTCCTTATTTCTTTTATATCTATTTTTGCAGCTGCTTTGTCTAAGATAAGGATTGCTACCCCTGTATTTTTCACTTCATCTGAAGCAAAATATATTTTAATCCAACTTTTACCTTTAATCTCTCTCTCTCTCTCTCTCTCTCTCTCTCTCTCTCTCTCTCTCTCTCTCAATAATATATATATATATATATATATATATATATATATATATATATATATATATATATATATATATATCTGCTTCAGATGAGTTTCTTGTAAGCAGAATAATGTAAGATTCTGGTTTTTAATCCACTCTGCTATTTGCTTACATTTTAAGGGAGAGTTCATCCCATTCACATTCAAAATTATAATTACTGTCTTTATTGCCCTCCATGCTATCTTCCTCCTGTTTGTATTTTTCCCTTTTTCCCTTTTTCCATATTCCCCAGTGTTTTGTTTCTGAATACTGCCACCTTCAGTGTGTTTGACCTCCTAAATCGACCCCTCCCCTTTTTCCCCTTCCCTTTTTCCCCTTCTTCCCTTCCTTCTGTTAGTTCCCCTTTTTCTCCTTCTCCCTGTCCCTCCCTCTCCTTTTCCCCTTTTAATGCTTAAAAGGTAAAATAAGTTTCTTAACTTGATTAAGTTGTGTCTAAGTTAACTTTAAGCCACCTCTGATGAGATGAAGATTCAGGTGGTTCTCACCTCCTCCCTTCCTCCCCTCAATTACAATAGGTCTTTTGTACCTCTTGATGTAATGAGATTTACCCCATTCAGTCTCCCTCCATCCTCCCTTCTCCTTACTGTCCCCCTTTTTAAGGAGGTATTGTTTTTAAATCATTCTGAGTCACAGAAAAGTTATGAGTGTCCATCACTTCTGGCTATGTATATTCTCTCTAATAGAGTTACAATTTTCAAGAGTTATGACATTCTTTCTCCCAAGTGCGTATATAGCCAGTTTCATATTATTGTATAGCAGTTTGGGGGTTTTTGTTGGGTTTTTTTTTTACCTTTTCATGTGTCTCTTGAACCTCCTGTTTTATGTCCAAATTTTCTATTTAGCTCTGGTCTTTTCATCATGAAATCTTGGAATTCTCCCATTTCATTAAATGTTCATCTTTTTCTGGGAAGAGAAGGCTCAGCTTTGCAGGATAGTGTATTCTTAACTGCATTCCAAGCTCCCTTGCTCTTTGGAATATCTCATTCTAGGCCCTTCGATCCTTTAATGTGGCTGCAGTCAGGTCCTGCATAATCCTTACTGTGACTCCTTGATATTTAATTTTTTCTTTCTGGCTGCTTGCAGAATTTTCTCTTTTATCTGATAGTCCTGGAATTTGGCCACAACATTCCTTGGTGCTTTCATTTTAGAATCTCTTTCCGGAGGGGATCAATGTATTCTTTCAATAGCTATTGTGCCTTCTGTTTCTATGATATCAGGGCAATTTTCCATCCCTAAATCCTGTAATATCAAGTCCAGGCTTTTTTTCCTCTTCAGTGTTCTCAGGAAGGCCAATAATTCTCAGATTCTCCCTTCTCAACCTTTCTCGAGGTCAGTGGTTTTGCTGATGAGGTATTTTACATTTTTTTAATTTTTTTGATCTTTTGGTTTTGATTAACACAATCTTGTTGTCTCATGTAGTCATTAGTTTCTGCCAATTCCATTCTTTTTTTTAAAGTAGGAGATTTTTCCTTTCTTTATCTTTTGCAACTCCTTTTCCAGTTGGTTCATTCTGTTTTTGAAAGAGTTTTCTATTTGCCCAAATGTAGTTTTGAAAGAATCATTTCCTTTTGCATTTGCCCAATTGAGGATTTGAGAGAATCATTTTCTTTTTTGCATTTGCCCAGTTGACTGTCTGAGAGAGTTGTCCTCATTTTGTATTTGTCCAATTATTTTTTTCCAAGAATTTGTTTTCTTGTTGCAGGATGTTAATTTTCTCTTGCAACATGTTAATTTTCTCTTGAGTTTCTTTTCCCAATTTTTCCAATTGATTTTTTTAATATTTTTTTTTGCAAGGCAAATGGAGTTAAGTGTCTTGCCCAAGGCCACACAGCTAGGTAATTATTAAGTATCTGAGACCAGATTTGAACCCAGGTACTCCTGACTCCAGGGCCGGTGCTTTATCCACTGTGCCACCTAGCTGCCCTGATTTCTTCAAGGAAGTCTTTCTGGGCTGGAGACCAATTCATATTCTCCTCAGCAGTGATAGATCCCTCTGGGTTAAGATCTGTCCCTTCTAAATATTTATCCATGGGTGCCCCTTTTCTCTGGCCTTTTTTCATCTTGTGTTGGGGGAGGGCGAGCTGGCTCTCAGAAGTTTGCTTCTGAGGATCTTAGAGGCTTTGTTCACTTGGCTTAGTAATTCCAAGTGTCAGCCAGTAAGGGGGGCTGGTTGCTTTCTCTGGAGTGAGGTCCTCAGCAGCAGGGTCTGAGTTGACCTTGAAAACTGGGCTGGGCCCTGGGGGAGTTAATCTCTTTCTGTTGAGCGAGCTCTGTGGCCCTGAGGGGGTGGGGGGTTGTTTATTGTTTGTTATGGGCAAAGGACTCTATGAAAGTATGGAGCTCAGGTCCCTGGCCCAGCTGGTTGTTCTCCAGGTGAGACTGTGCTGGAACTCACCCTCCTGTAGCTCCTCTCCCCCGGGCCAAAGACTCTGCAGCTTAAAGCTGGATCTCCCACCTGCTACTCACCAAAGTCTCCATGTCTGAGGCTGACCCTCTGGCCTCCCCCAGCTACCATCCCCAGCACTAATCTTCTGCTCTCCTCTCCTGGTTCACCCACAGTCCCCTGAGACTGACGTTCTTGGTAGGTGTTCTTCTCCTACCTTCTCTTTCCGGGTTTTGTTGATTGAATGTCTATTAAGAGGTTTCTCTCATGTTATTTCTGAGGGGGAAAGAGAGAGCACTATCACAATGTCTGTCTTTTCTGCCATCTTGGCCAGAAGTCCACAATAATGCATTGCTGATAGAGCTGTGAACTCATCCAACCTTTCAGGAAAGCAGTTTGGAATTACGCCCAAAGGGCAACTAAAATGTGCATAGCCTTTGATCCAACAATTACCACTACTGGGTCTATACCCTGAAGAGTTTATGAAAATGATAAAAACATCACTTGTACAAAAATATTCATTGTTTGTGGCCCTGTTTGTGGCAACAAAGAATTGGAAATTAAGTAAATGTCCTTCAATTGGGGAATGGCTTAACAAACTGTGGTATATGTATGTCATGGAACACTATTGTTCTATTAGAAACCAGGAGGGATGGGAATTCAGGGAAGACTGGAGGGATTTGAATGAACTGATACTGAGTGAAATGATCAGAACTAGAAAATTATTGTACACCCTAACAGCAACCTGGGGGTGATGTTCAACCTTGAAGAACTCGCTCATTCCATCAGTGCAATACCATCTGTATCCAGAGAAAGAATCGTGGAGTTTGAAAAAAAAAGACCAAAGTTTATTACCTCTAATTTAGAAAACAAAAAAAAAACCCATTATCTTATTATGTAATGCTACTATCTCTTATACTTTCTTTTTCTACCTTAAGGATATGATTTCTCTCTCATCACATTTAACTTAGATCAAAGTATACCATAGAAACAATGTAAAGACTGACAGGCTGTCTTGGGGTGGGGAGAGGAAGGAAGATTGGGGGAAAATTGTAAAACTCAAAATAAATAAAATCTTAAAAAAAAAGAAAGCCATCCAAATTGAATTTATATTTAAATTTCCATTGAAGCACATGACTTAAGAACTCTTCTTCAAATGAACTTTTATGACATATATTTATATCTAAATCTCCTATGACTTTTTTTGTAAAGAATTATGGGCACTTATTCAGTTGCTGAATCTGTCAGTGGCTTATTATTTTAGCAAAAGAATCCTGTGCTTCAAGAGATAGATCACTATGTTTGTAAGCAAAGTCCAAAATATTATCTCCATCTTTCTTGACTTGAATGCCAAGATTTTATACTAATTTTTTTTAATTCTTTGATTTCAAAAACTTCAAACTGAGAGTTTTCAGCCAATACCTGACATACAGTAAAACCACTACTAAGCAGATTGTACTCTAAAAAGCTTGGCAGAAACTGGAAACTATAATTCCCCACCATTTTCAATGTTTTATATGTTTAAAACACATCAGAATAGAAATGGCTAGAGAAAGAAAGAAGACCTGCTGGCTCTGAAATCAGAAAACCTGGGTTCACATTTCATCATCTGATGCTAACTACCTATCTGACCTTAGTCAAGTCTTCAGTTTCATCACCCCTAAGATGAAGATATTAGACAAAAAAAAGTCTTCCAGTTCTAGCTCTATTAGCCTACGTCTTACCAATATCCTACATCTTTTCAGTATTCTTGAGAGCAAAGCTTAAGCCCTAATTTGTTCTTTGTAACTTTCCTAGAACTTCGCATATTGTAGGTAGAGAGTACAAGTAAACTAAATGAATAAGTGAAAATTAAAGTAGGAAAATAATTAGGTAGTATACTTTGGTATCTAAAGTAACCTGGACCAACTACATTGGAAGAGTTGATGAAAAGATACAAATCAAGAAGGAACATCCTTGGTTGTGTAGAAGTCCTGACATCATCAAAGAGTATTCTCACAGACTCTGATCCCCTGGGTTAATCAGAAGTGTAATTAGAAGAGGGGGGGGGGGAGACATAAATACCAGGACACTCTCATCTCAGATGCCTTGATGTTATGAAGATGTCAGAAGATGGCTTTAGGCAGACCTCAAGTCACCCTTACTATTATTTTAGAAGCTAAAAGAATTTAATTCATGTGATTTTAATTATGACCACATTTTCATTTAAATTAGGAAGAGGAAAGAGATTGTGGTGGCATAAATCACAAGCCATCTAATCTCATTTAGATTGTATGAAAACAAGCTGGAGGCCTTTGAAGTCAGTGTGTTTATTTATTACCAAAAAAGAATCACATTTTGTTTCTTAGACCTCTCTGGGAAAAAAAAATGTCATAGGAATTTGTGTTTAAAAAAATTGACTATCTCTTAAAGTAGTTCTTGTTTTTTTAAAAGGAACCATTTTAGTTATCACAGTTGCTTGAAATTCTACTGGGCATGGAAATCAAATAATAAGTCTCCTGGTAGTTGTCAAATGAATAAATAGAAAGGGAACCAAAGGAAGATGTAAGTGTTGGCATGTCTAGGGAAAGTGTTCAAACTGGGGGGAAGGGAAAAGTAGGGCAGAGTGTATGTTCAAAACAGAAGCACCCCAAACTCACTTTTCTCCTTTGACTTGCTTATAAAATATATAATCCTGACCTTTACTTTTTTCATTGTGATGATATATATTTTGGTTTTATGTCCTCTTTTCTCCAAAAGAACTATACTTTAAAATAAAGAATAAAAAAAGGAAAGGTAGTACTAGTAATGAAACAAGGTAGATGCCCTTAGACTGGAAAATGTTTTAACAAATTGTAGAAAATGAATAGATATTGCCCTTCCATATGAAACAATGAAGGAAGACCTATATGAACTGAGTTCAGTGAAGTAAAAGCAAGAAAACTAGATACACAATGACTACATTAAAGAAATAACAAGTACATGACATTGGAAAATGAATTAGGGACAGCTAAGTAGCACAGTGAATAGAGTGCACTGTTTAGAGTCAGGAAGATTCATCTTCCTGAGTTCAAATCTGACCTCAGACATTTCCAAGCTGTGTGACACTGAATAAGTTATTTAACCTTCTTTCCCTCCATTTCTTCATCTGTAAAATGAGCTGGAGAATGAAAGGAGAAACTGTTCCAGTATCTTTGCCATGAAATCCCCAAATGGGCTCTCAAAGAGTCATACATGACTAAAATGACTCAACAACAACAAAAAAAGAAAAAAGTGAATACTGTGAAATTACAATGACCATGGTTGACCTTAAAAATGATATATGAGAAGGAACCTTCCGCCTACTTTACAGAAATATGAGACACTAGTGTGGACATTGCATATTATATCAGACTTTTAAATGTGCTTATTAGTATGATATAACTACTCCCCCCTTTTTTAATTCCTATCTTTTGTTTCTAAAAATAAAATTATATTTTCATAGTGTGCACCATATTGGAGTAATGGCAACCCACCTCCTTAGAAACATGTTCTCTTTTCAGTTGAGCAGAATGGGCAGGCATCAGCTCTACAAATTTGCCTTCTCCCTCATTCCCACTCCAGTGTGTTTCAGTCTTGACCTGGAGGGCCCTGGTGCTTCTGGAGACAAAGCCACCATTTAGTCTCTATGCAAATGTGATCCTTGGCCTCTTTGCTGAGACCTTGACATTCTAAGTATGACAGTGTTCCTTGTCACTGAAGGAAGTGGAATAAAACTCTATATCACTCAATGAATAAGGTTTCAACAATGGTCTCCCCTAGTATTTGAGATGAAGTCTTACACCTGCTATAAACTTATTCAGGATATATGGCCTGATGGGGATAATGATTTGACTTTTAAGGCCATAAATTTCCTCTAGCTTCAATTAACTAAGTATATTTTTGTTTATATATATATGTGTGTGTGTGTGTGTGTGTGTGTGTGTGTGTGTGTGCGTATACATGCATGTGCATATGTCTATAGAGGCATCATGTATGTACATGTGTGCTCCCATATATGCATATATATGAATCATGCATCCTATAAATATGTGTCTGCATCTGGGCACAAAAAAAAAAAATATATATATATATATATACACATATATATTTCATATATATATTTTTTGGTGCTTATATGATGCGTCTATATACTTGTATAAGTATGCATCTATACATCTATAAATTCATATATATAAACATATATGCACATTATGTTTTATATATTTATATATAACTATATATGAATACACATATATAGATGTAGATTCATATGCATACACATGCATATGCATATTCATATACAAATGTATAAAGCAAAGTCAGATGAGAGAAAATAAAGGAAAGGGAAGAAAATAGAAAACCATTCATTACCTTAACCTGCAAAATGATGAATCTTGTAACTGTCCACTTCTGAATGGGGGTTAGACTCCAGAGAAATGGGGGTCCAAATCCTGTTATGAAGCCTTACTAGCTATGTCACATTAGGCAAGGACTTCAAAAGCTGTCACATGGAAAAAAAACATTAGACTCGTTCTTTTTTGGGCCCAGGGGACAAAGAGGCAGATTTAGGTTTTTTGCTATAAGGAAAAACATACTAATTATTAGAGCTGCCTAAAAGTGAAACTGGCTTGCTTCTGAACCCACTGGGTTCACCTTCACTGGATGTTTTCAAAAAGAAGTTGAAAGACTGTCAATTATATTACAGTAGGGATTCTTTTTTGAGTAAAAGCTGAACTAAATAGTCGTTGAAGTTCCTTGCTTCTGTCAAATTCTGTCATTCTGTAAAGTTATTTAACTTCTTTCATCCTCAATTTGCTCATCTGTTACATGGCCATAATAATGCCTATGCCAGCTAGCTCAGAAAACTGTTGCAAAGATTATGGTGATAATAAAAGCTGACATTTATATAGATCTTGCAGATCTCAAAGATTTAGAACTGAAAGGGACCTTAGAAGTTCAGAGATGTCTGCTGGACAGGAACCAGATTAAAATGCAATTGGGAAATGTTTACCAAAATGAAGAAAAATGAAATCTAGATGATATGAATTGTGGTTTTTCAAAAATCAATATCTATCCCTATGAGATCTGTTTCTATTCATATTTGATTTAGTCTACCAGATGAGGACATTGAGATTCAAAGAAAATGAGTGACTTGCACAGAGACAGACTGTTAGTTAAATATGAGAGGAAGGATTTGAACCCAAGACCCCTGACTCTAATTCCAGTGCTCTTTCCAAAATATTATGAGATCAAATGCAAATAATATGCTTAAAGTAAACTTTGCAAACTTTAAAATATTATGTAAGTGGGCGGTGGATAGAGCACTGACCCTGGAGTCAGGAGTACCTAAGTTCAAATTCAACCTCAGACACTTAACTGTGTGGCCTTAGGCAAGCCACTTAACCCCATTTGCATTCCAAAAAAAAAAAAGTCCTAAAAAATTATGTAAGCACCAACTATTAACATGTCATTCTTAAGCTTTGAGGCTAATAAATAAAAAGATAATGTCTATGAATTCCAGAAAGATGACTCAATAATGGAAAGAACAGTGAATCACACTTAAAGTACTGAAGTAAATTAAGGTTTATAACTGTCTCACATTATAGGTATCCAATAACCAATCACCCTGCTGTTCTACAAACCAAAAGTCCCAAATTCCCCAATCAGAAGAGCAGTACCTACTGAGAAAGTTTTGCCTTCAAATTGGTTGTAAGTACAGTAACCCTCTGACAACTATTCTCCAAGGACAACTGGCTGGACCTCCTCTTCTCCTGCTCTAATCAACCTGTTTTGTTGATACTATATCACCTGTTTTGTTGATCCTATGCCACCATCCTGGTTTTGCTTCCCCACCCCAATCATAGTCACAGGCAAAGTGAGTCATATGGAAAATAAGAACAAGCTCCTCATCTCAAAATTGTTGACAATCTCAATCCAGTTCATTCACTTCTCCCTTTGGGCAAGGCACAATATTTAGCAACGTCCTGGATTATAGAAATAGACCTAAAAAATAGGATTGCATAAAAAAGAAATATAAAATTTAATGATAAGAAAAACTATAACCTAACAAACTATAATCTTCTATAGTGTTTCATGTTTTAAAAAAGCACTTTTATTTACAGAGAAGGAAACTAAAGTTCATAGAACTGAAATGATATGTTCATAATCATTCATAGCTAGTAATTGTTAGACTTGACCTTGTTTTCTGACTTCAAGGATTATGGCTTATCTACTATACTTGTTTCCCTTAATATCATAAAAATAATAATTTAACATTTAATTATAATTAAATTAATTTTAAATTATGTTAATAACTCATTTTAGAGTGCTTTAAGTTTCACAAAGCAGGGCAGTTAGGAGTACAAGGAGTCACTCAACCCTACTTGCCTTAGTTCCTCATCTGTCAAATGAACTGGAGAAGAAAATGGCAAACCACTCCAATATCTTTGCCAAGAAAATCCCAAATGGGGTCACAAAAAGTCAGACACAACTGAACAACAACAAAGGTTTACAAAACACTTTCATCAAAACAACCCTATCATAGAGGCAGAAAATACACTACTCCCATTTTCCAGAAAAGTCAAGAAGTCTAGCAAAAATCACACAACTAGTTGATAGAACTCAATTTTACACCATTTGACTCCAAATCTGGTGCTTTCTTTACTAAACCAATAAAGCTTCTCTTCCTGAGTTCTATATCTTAAAGCCAATAAAACCACCATCAGAAAATATCACATCACTTTAGGACAGAAAAATGAATTTAGTCTGCCCCCTCTCCAAATCCATCCTTCTCTCAGCTAGTGTAATCTTCTTCCTAATATACCAATCTGACCACGATGCTCCAGTGCACAAGACTCTTTGCCAGCTCTCCATTGTCTTTCAGTCCAGCATAAAAAAGAAATGCCTTAGCCTGGAGTTTGTCTGTCTCTGTATCGCCTTTCTTATCCTATTTCATTCAGTATCTTGGCAAAGATACTGGAGTGGTTTGCCTTTTTTCTTTTGTGAATCATTTGACAAATGAGGAAACTGAGGCAAACAGGGTTAAACAACTTGCCCAGATTCACACAGCTAGTAAGTGTTTTAGGATAGATTTAAACTCAGTAAGATGAGACTTCCTGACTCCAGATCTATCACTCTATCCACTACATCACCAACCTGCCCTATATTATTTCAGTGTTCCTTTTTATGCATGTGTTTTAAACCAAATTGGCCTGCACATTTGCTTTATTGCTCCTGAATCTCATCACCTCTTAACTCTACAATAGCAGCAGCAGTTATAATAATTATAACTGAAATTTATATAGCCCTTTTAAGTTTTGCAAGGTACTAAACCTGCATCATCTAATTTGACCCTTGCAAACTACCCTTTGAGGTAAGCCCTACAGGTATCATTATCTTCATTTAACAAATTAGTGTCTGAAAGAGGATTGATAATGAAATTTTCCTGAATCCAGTAACTAGGATTCTGCTTACTGTAACACCCTTCTCCAAATGTTCCTGCAGGCAATTCCCCCAAGAGCACATTCTACTTTCTTTCCTACTGCAATTTTTCTTTTATTTTGAGGTCTAGACCAGATGTCCCCTGCCCCCCACCAAGTCTTTCTTCATCTCTTTTCTTGCCTGCAGCTGAAAATAACCTTTTTCTCATCATATTCCTATTGCTTTCATCTTTCATAGATCTAGATCTGGAAGGGACCTCAGAGAATCTCAAGTTCAATTCCCCCTTTTGACAAATAGGAAATCAGAAGGTTATGTAACTTGCCCAAGATCAAGTAATCCAAGTAGTAAATATCAGAGGCAAATTTGAACCCAGGTCCTCTGCCTTCAGAACCAGTGATCATTCTACTGTAAGGTCTCCCTTTATCTTTTTTTTTATCTTTCTTTCTTTCTTTTTTTTTTTTTAGTAAGGCAATGGGGTTAAGTGGCCTGCCCAAGGCCACACAGCTAGGTAATTATTAAGTGTCTGAGACCAGATGTGAACTCAGGTACTCCTGACTCCAGGGCTGATGCTCTATCCACTGCACTATCTAGCCTCCCCTATCTTTTTTATCTTTATTTCATCAGCTCTTGTGTCAATTCACTTATATCCATGTTTTCTATCATTTTATTAGTGCAATTCTTCTTGAGAACAGTTTTATCTTTGAATCATGATACACATCATAGATTCTTTCTCAAAGTACATATTTAATAAATGCGTAGGCTTTCATTAAAACACAAAAAAGAGAAACTTATAATAAACTAAAACTTCTGTAACCCACTACCAGTACCTTATAGACAAAGGAGTATTGAACATAAATAGAAATTGGGAACAGAGTAGGGGTTGAAATTGATTTAAAGAATGAGAAAAAAAGTCACGCCCTTGCACAATTTAACACTCTGTATTGTTATTCAGTCATTTTTCAATCCTGGCCAACTCTTCCTGAACCTATTTAAGGCTTTCTTGGCAAAGATACTAAAATGGTTTGCTATTTCCTTTTCCAATTCATTTGACAAATGAGGAATCTGAGGCAAACCTGGTTAAGTGACTTGCCCAAGGGGAGTCACACAGCTCAGAACTGTGATTTGAACTCAGGTTTTCTTGCTTTAGGTCTAGTGCTCTATCTACTTTGTCATCTAGCTACCCTTGTAGACCTTTGTAGTAGTTAGCAAGTTCACCTATCCATAGCAAAGAAAGTCTCTAACTAGTTTGCCTCTGTGTGTGTGTGTGTGTGTGTGTGTGTGTGTGTGTGTGTGTGTGTGTGTAAGACCAAGATGCAGAGGTCCAAAACTGGTAGGGAGCTAAGAGGTGATCTAGGCCTTTGCTCTCATTTGATAGATGAAGAACTGAAGGATGCAAATATAAAGTGATCAGACTAAGATCATACTCTGAGTGAGTAGCAGAGCTTTAAATCCAGGTAGGTCTTCAGACTTCAAATTCAGTGTTCTTGACTTTGTACCAGGAAACTTCCTCTGAGCAAAATTTCAGTCTGTCACCTGGAGCCTCTTCTCTCTTATTTTAGATGCAACCATAACAAACAAATTCCATAGAAGACTGTAAATAAGAAATTAAGAGGAGTTTGAATGGGTGGGCCTGGACCATATATGCAGACACACCAACAACAATAAAAAGTAAGCAGATGGTCAAACACCTGAGCAACTGGGGGAAGAAAGTACAAAAACTATTTTTATAAAAGACAAGAAAATTCAATAAATCATAGCAATCCAGAGCAAACCACTCTTATGCATACTTCAGCTACAATGCTATTATAATACTGTACAGCAACTAAGTTCATAATAGTGACTTTGATCCATCAAAAAAGATTAAATTCTCTTCAGTTTCCTATTTCAAAAAAGAAAAAAAGTATGACTTTTCAGCAAATTTCCATCAATAATTTTACATTTTTAAAAAAAGTCTTTTAGGGGAGGCTAGGTAGTGCAGTGGATAAAGCACTGGCCCTGGAGTCAGGAGTACCTGGGTTCAAATATGGTCTCAGACATTTAATAATTACCTAGCTGTGTGGCCTTGGGCAAGACACTTAACCCTATTTGCCTTGCAAAAACCTAAAAAAAAGTCTTTTAAGTCAATTTCATTCATCTGGAAAATTTACTTACATGAAAGATCCCATTTCCTGTTGATGTAAGGATAATGTCATCTCATTACCCAGTGGTATTTCTCCAGGCAAATTCTGTATTGTATGGCCCTGATGGCTACAATGGGGAGGCAACTCCTTTTGAGAAGGGGCCAAACATCTCTACTAATCTCAACCTCCAGGTTAGCCAAGTCAAGCTAGCTAAAGCAACAAGGACAGGAAAAGGAAAGACAGGAAATATCATGTGCCAGGCAAGTCAAATCATCACCACTACCTCCCTTCTCTAAACCTGAGCTCAAGAGACTTAGAAATAGCACTGTATCTAGTCTATGCTCCCGCCATCACTTGGAGAGAAACAATGCCTTGTGGAAATGCAGTCTGGCAATTGCTCTGAGGGTGTTATAGCCACAGCCTTGGAAGATCTAGAGGGGGAAAATTTTACCAACCAGGTCCTCGAAATTGTAAAATAGTTCAATGTCAGAAATTGATATGGCTTAATCAGCAAGAGGCATTACCAGCTGCTTTACCACTGCATCCTAAAGACCAGTGGACCTTTCTGAATCCACTCTTCACTTTCCATTCACTGCTCTGCTTGGTTTGAACTCCACAGAACAAGATGTCTTTCCTAGGAAAAGCTAGAAATTTCATCATGATTTCCCTCGGTCTCCTCTCCCCGTGATTGGAAGGCTGGAGAATGAAACACTAAACTTTCCTTCATAGAAGGCCATGTATGGACTTTCCAAAGGACTCTCAATGTTTCATCTATAGTTTTTCTTTGTTTGAACTCCTATAGAACAAGATATCACAATGAATATCCCTTGATATTTCTGGCTTCCTTTTGTCTGTCATTTTCCTCCATTAGATTTCAAGTTATTTGAGGGAAGGAACAGTCTTTTCTTCTTTGGGTTTTTTTTTTTTGCAAGGCAGTGGGGTTGTGACTTGCCCAAGGTCACACAGCTAGGTAATTATTGAGTGAACTCAGATCCTCCTGACTTCAGGATCAGTGCTCTATACATTGTTCCACCTAGCTGCCCCAGGAACAGTCATTTCTTGTGCTTATTTATATCTTCATGACTTAGAATTCTGAGTTTCTGCACCATAGTCAGAGAAAAATAAATATTTCTTGAATTGACTTGCAGAAGAAACTTGTATGTTGTTGTCTCTCGATTAGAATGTGAGACTCCTGTCTGACTTTTTCTATTTTATACTACACTCTTGCACAGAGTAAGTGTTTAATAAATGATTGTTCATTCATTTACTTTGCCCTCTCACTCTCTTTAGTTTTCTGAACCATGTAGGGTAGGAGGAGAATTAGAGGGACTTTGAAGATTCCTTGAACATCACAGTCAGATCTCAGCTTCTCTGGTGATCTTAATTGGCCAGTCTCATTTCATTGATGAGCTCTGAAGCTCATGTGTCTTTTAACTGGCAAAAAAGGCACAGTGGTGTGCAAGTGATTAGGCAAGTTATAAAGAAATAAGACAACAGGCTTCCAACACCCTGTAGGTTATCTTGCAACCTCTCTCTGCCTAGTTTCTGGACTTTATTATTGTACCAGTTGATTCAGGGAATTGTTATATCATACTGTGAAAGTTAGACTTAAGTAACTAGAGCAGAATAAATCTAATTTCTTTTTCTTTGTTTTATCTTTTCTTTTTATATCTTCTTCATTTCCATATATATCCTTCTCTAACCTCCCTTCCCCAGAAAGTCACTCCTTATAAAAAAAAGAAAATGAATAACAAAAAAAGTGAGGGGAGTGAGGGGGAAAAGTTCAATCAGGTTAAACCAGCACCTCAACTAAATCTGGCAGAAAATGCAGAGAGTTATATACTCAGTCTTCTACTTCTGCAAATAAGAAAGCATTTTCTCAGTTTTTTCCCAAGAACCAAAAGCTTCTTGATCATTATAATTATATAATATTTAGTTTCAGTTTTTTATTCTTTCCACTGACATTATTATGAATACTAGTTTCCTGGTTCTGTTTATTTCAGACTACATCAGTTCATATAAAACCTCAAGGCAAGATCTTTTAACAGTATTCAAAATTTAAGCATAACAAATACCAAGTAATTTCAGAGATTCCATATAATCCTTATATCTGGAATAAACTTGGTTCTTGGTCTGACAGCCAAATTGTTTTTATTGATGATATTGATTCATTATGATTCACAAATATTCTGGTCATGTGAGTGAAGTTATCCAGGTTTTCCCCAATAGGCTTATAAACAAAATAATGGCTACCATGTCGTACTGGTACTATTATAATAGTCTCATTAATGATCTTCCTGTCTCAAGTATCTAATTTTCTCAATCCATCATTCATTCAGTTGCCAAGGTATATATAATAAGTGTTTAATAAATGATTGTTCATTCACTTACTTTGCCTTCCCATTCTGTTTGGTTTTCTGGATCACATAGGGCAAGTGCTTTTTCTAAATTATGTGGTATCTGTCAGCTATCTTTCCCATTATAATCTAAGCCATTGAATTCATGGACTGTGCTTTGCCTTTTTTGTATCATCTTGGCAGTGTCTGCTTGTTGACTGAATCATCCCTACAGGGAGTGCCCTCATGTGAGAGCTGCCTATACCAATAAAATTGCAGATCCAGGCTCTTTATTTATCTTACTATTATACCCCCCCCAGGAACATGTCCTCTTGTAGAATTAGAACCTATCTTTCATGTTTTCAGACATTCTAAGGGGCCCCCTCAGGTAACCATAGTCAGAACTGTCCATTGTGGAGCTTGTGGTAGGCTATGCCAGTAATAGTTAATAAGAAAAAAAGAGGAATAGGTAGAAAAACTTTGAAGATGCTACTTATATATGGGTGAAGGGAGGGTGGAAGTAAAAATGTATTGAGTAACTACTTCTGAGCTAAAAAACTTTATAAATAATATCTCATTTGATCCTTATAACAATCTCCATTTGATAGCTGAAGAAACTAAAGCCAACAGAGAATTAAGTGACTTGCACAGGGACACATAGTGTCTGAGGTGAAATTCAAACTCGGGTCTTTATGAATCTAGACCCAGAGCTCTATCCACTGCTGCCACCTACCTGCCTAATAAACAAGCTATATTCAACAAGTATTATCCATATGTTGTCATTTTGAAATGCTGGTATACAAGGAGTCCTAAGTGATTTTGTTCTTTTCACTAGGATTTTCTTTTTGAAGAACCATATGAAATAATTTGGAATGTTTTGTATAAATTTTCATGTGATCTAATATCTCACATGGGTCTTCCTTTATGGAGAGAGTACTCTATCCTACAAAATTATGTATCCTTTTCTTCCTTTGTGTTGCCCCTATTAAAGATTCAATTTTTTCAGAAACTTATTTTCAACTGATGTCCTGGAAGAAACTAGAATCTTATAAACTAATTCATATTAAAGCTAATTGATTAGTCAATCAATAAGCATATACATATAGTATGTCTCAAAAATAAGAGGGAGAACACTAGCAATGCTTACTTCTTGACTATATGAATTTTTGCATTTCAGAAAAGGCTGTTGGAGGTTTTATATGATAAGAATTACTTTTTTTAATTTTTTATTACTCTCTGATTTTATGAAATAAACAAGCATTTCCATAACATAACAGGCTATTTAAAAAGATGACTGCACATGAAACTACAAATCTATTATGTGCAACTTGCTATTCCTTTTAAATATATAATAAAATTTCCATGTAATTTTCTTTTTTTTTCTTTTTTTTAATTTCCCTCCTCCCAAGAATTAATCTTTTAATAGTGAAATTTCAGGCACTAGGGCAGACAAGTGGGAAAGTATTTCTAATAATCTTTCAATTATACCAGCTTGACTTTTATTTGTTGTTATTTTTTGTGTGGCAATGGGGTTAAAGTCCCTTGCCCAAGGTCACATAGCTAGTAAGTATCGTGTCTGAATCTGGATTTGAACTCAAGTTCTCCTATCTTTAGGACTGATGCTCTATACACTGTGTTACCTAGCTGCCCCATCACCACCTGCTTGGTTTTGAGATCAACATTATTGTCAAAATATGATTAAACCTTATACCAATGAAATTTTCTAATTAGTTTTAATAACTGTACCAATGTTCTTAAAAAAGAGGTACATACTTATCAGATGATCTCTAGGCCATTTTCAGTGAAGTTCTGTCAGTATCAAACAGGAATGATGGGCCAGAGGTAGGAGTCAGCCTGTTAAGGAAGGATCAAGAGACCCAGATGGACTAAATATTTCATAAGCCTTCAGTTCACTTAATTAAAAATACACTATTTCCTTTTGAAATGTTGTGATGGAAATATTTTCTACTAACTTTCTATTTAGTTTTTTTTCTTTTTTTTTTAGGTTTTTGCAAGGCAAATGGGGTTAAGTGACTCGCCCAAGGCCACACAGCTAGGTAATTATTAAGTGGCCGAGACCGGATTTGAACCCAGGTACTCCTGACTACAAGGCCGGTGCTTTATCCACTATGCCACCTAGCTGCCCCCTATTTAGTTTTAAAATCAGGAAGAGCCCTACAGTGTTCTTAACTCATACAGATATACAATCAATATTTGTTTAAGTTAATTTAATAGGAAAAAATAATGGAAAGGAATATTCATATTCATGAGTTGAAATCTGTCCTCAGACATAATAGCTCTAGGGAAAGTCACTTAACCGTTTTTGCCTCAGTTTTCTCATCTGTAAAAATAAGCTAGAGAAAGAAGTGGCAAATTACTCCAGTATCTTTGCCAAGAAAATTTCAAAAAGGGTCACAAGGACTCTGTTCTAACTTCTGGGAGTAGGACTTGATGCTGTAGTGTTAAAAAAAAAAAATTGGAGTTCTTTCCCTAACCTCAGATCTGGTCACTTAAATAGCCATAGTCATGAAATAGCCTTGAAGCATATATTTCAGCCATGCCTATTGATCCTCTGAGGGTAATGAGCATCACATCGATTCCTAAAACTAAAAGTTATTGATCTTCTAGGTGAACAGTCTGGAATTTATTACAGCAAACTAAGGTTTGTGTTGCACTTTGCACCTAATGGCTTGAAAATCTGGAAATAAATCAATAGCTGCCTTCTCTGCTTTCAAAAGGTAACATAAAAAGTGATTTGTGTTCGTGTTGCTACCCTGAGTGCTTTTTTACAGAGCAGACTTTCCTATTTTACCTCTAATTCTGGGGAAATATGGAAGTGGAATTATTCCTAAGGAATGAAGAAATTGAATAAATAGGCATGAGGGGTAAGAGGAAGAGAATCATTCTTTTGATTCTAGTCAATTGAATCTAGCAGAGTAGATTTAAGCCACATCCATTAGGATGGCTATGATGGTCTGGAAGGCAGCATGCTCTGAATGAGAGTATAACAATAACAGGAAGATTTTTCAACAGTCAGAGCTGTTGATGAAACAGTCATATTGTGGTGAAGAGTGACGCATGTAAGAGGCCCTGCCTTAGACACCAAGGTTATTCATCATGTGGAAGAAAATTGTATTCACCTCAATTTTAAAGATATGATGTAATGCAGATGGTAGCACACAGTCAATGATGATAATTTCCTTATGTGTCTAGCTTAATATCTCCTCAAGCTGTGTGCTATTCACGTTTTTAAATGTTTTGATCCAATTTAAGGAGGAATTTTATTTATTTGGAAATTTATTTAATTTCTTTATTCTAAAACTGAACTGGTGAATGGTTAGATTAACTTGACAGTCAGAAATGAATTAAAATCAATATATAATAATATAACCAATTAATTGGTTATATTATATTATACCACATAGCATGTGGTCTCTATAGCACAAGTCAAATCAGAACTATTCTGATCTTAGCAAATACTATATATTCAGATATAAAATAAAATTAAGATTAAAAATATGGCTTAAGGGGAAAAATAGAGGCAATGATATATAAGAAAACAAAAAATGTTTTTCAATTAAGGTGACTTGGATTTGAGTCATTGTTCTGACCTATGACTAAGGGTAAGAAACTTATTTTGAGTCTCAATATACACATTGGTGAAATAGAGATAGTCATGCATATAATACCCACCAAATAATATTAACTAAGGTACTTTCTCTAGGACACATGAAATTTCCTAGAAATGACCTAAGAAATCCAATTTATGATGACTGTTAGACACTTGAGAGATAGTATGAGGTAGTGAATTTAGATCTAGATGAAGAACTAGGAAAAGTTCTAGTCTCACCTCAGGCTCGTTAGATCATATATGACCCTAAACAAGTTATGTCATTTCTTAGTCCTCTAAGCACCTCTCTAAGATTTAAGTTGCAGAGAAGTCCTAGAATGTCCTTCCATACCTTTCTTACCTACTGAACTGTGGCTCATACTTTAAAGTCAATTCTAACCCCACTTCCTCCATGAGGCCTCCAAATGCTAGCAAAATCTTTTTACTCTTCAGATCACTGTTTTGCAACTCTCTAATATACTTATTTTCCAATAACCTATGTTTTTTGACTCTCTCCATATCCAATTTGATTCTAAATATTGTCAATTCTGGCTTTAGAGCATCTCTCTCATCTATCTTCTTTCCATTTATTTTCAGCCATGAGCCTCACTCGAATCACCTCTCACCTGAACTATTGTAAAAACCTTCTAATTGGTCTTCTTGACTGAAGTCTTTTCCCTTTCCCACTGATCCCTCTACACAAGGAGTCATCCCCCGTTTGAGAATCTCTTTTAGTTTCCTATGCCTCTAGGTTAATATAAATACTCCTTTGGTTGTCATTTAAAGCCTTACACAATATGAGTCCATCCTATTTTTCCAGCATGCCTTCACATTATTTTCTTTCCCAAAATCTCATTTCAGTCAAACATTCATTTACAACAATCCATTTCCCATTTCAATGCCTATCTTGACTATCCTCCACACTTGGAATGAATTTCCTCCTCATCTTCACCCCTTAAAATTTGTGATTCCTACAAAGTCTTGAACTCCAACTTGGAAGCTTCCTTCCCTACATTTCTCCATTCTCTCTCTCTCTCTCTCTCTCTCTCTCTCTCTCTCTCTCTCTCTCTCTCTCTCTCTCTCTCTCACACACACACACACACACACACACACACACACACACACACACACAAAGACTTACGTTTCACTGCACAGGTGTTATTATTTTTGCTTGCCATGGTGAATTCTTTGTGACTTTTCTCAGAATGTTTTTAAATATGTGAAATAAATAATTACAAAAGGAAACCAATTGGGGTGACTAGGTGACACAGATAGATAGGTGGCGTAGTGGATAGAGCACTGGCCCTGGAGTAAGGAGTACCTGAGTTCAAATCCAATCTCAGACACTTAATAATTACCTAGCCGTGTGGCCTTGGGCAAACCACTTAAACCCATGGCCTTGAAACCCCCCCCAAAAAAAAAGGAAACCAATTTTATCGAAATACAGTTGTCAAAATATTTTTAAAAAACAAGTTAAGACTCTCCACTCTACTAGCCTTTGAGCTCCTTGAAACCCTAGACTTTTTGATTTTTGTCTTTTATCACTGACATCCATGAAAGTTTGACACACAGTAGGTGATTGATAATTGTGTATTATAATTATTTTTGTTTACCAGATTTTAAGCTCTTTGAGAGCAGAGAAACTGTCTTATCTAAGCTCTGTTAATGTCTGATATAATGCTCTGAACACTACAGAGGACTAATGTTTACTGAATTTGAATTGTAATATCTCTGCTATGTAAGGACAACAGAGAACCTCCAGAGTGAGAAAAATTTCAAGGTTTCAGGGAACTGATCAATCAGTAAATAAACATTTACGTGTCTGCTCTATGCTGGGCACTGTATTTGCATTGCATGGATATGCAAACACAATTTTACCAGAGGAATAAAGGGGTAAGTAAAGGGTAAATGAAGTCTCTGGACTACTGTTGAATCAATTGTTGATAATATGAAGATCTGTGTATAGTGAAGACCTTAAGAATGTGAAAAAGAATTAGAGTAACTAAAGAGTGGGAGCAGGAGAGAAGAATGTGTCAAAAGAAGATCTTATTCATCTCAAAGATTAACTTCTTTCGGACACAGTTCTATGCTTCGCAAATTTGGTTCATCAAAATTTTGTGTTGTAAAGCAATTGTGCAGGTGTAGTTCAAAGTGGCATAATATTATACTAGAGAGGAAGACAAATGAGATTCAAGTTCCACCTGTGATTTACCATATTTTCCCATGTATAAGATGCTTACATGTATATGACACACCTTAATTTGGGGGCCTGAAATTTGAAAAAAAATGTAATACATAAAGGTGTTAAACTCAAATTTTATTCATTATGAAATTCAAGGACCTTCTGCTCATAGCTTTTGGCATCTTTTGGGCAAGTCTGGATGTTGCATATATGCTTAGTCCATTCCCTTTCATGAACCTTGAAGCATCAGCTGTGTCCCTTGGAAATTAGTCACCTCTTTTTTTTTAGTTTTTTTTTTTGCAAGGCAAATGGGGTTAAGTAGTTTGCCCAAGGCCACATGGCTAGGTAATTATTAAGTGTCTGAGACGGGATTTGAACCCAGGTACTCCTTACTCCAGGGCCAGTGCTCTATCCACTACGCCACCTAGCCACCCCTAGTCACTTCTTTTTCATCAGCAGTTCTTCTGGCCACCTACTGAACCATTTTTGTGGACACGGGATTCCAATGGCCCTTTGCTCTTCAAGCCATCTCTTCAATTCCCTCTCTAAATTAGGCCATTTTGCTGACTTGCCTCTGATGACCTTCTGCCAAGCCATTTTCAGTAGGATTTCTTCTTCCGGCAGATAGTTTCGGATTGTTTTCCTCAGTTGGAGGAGGACCAAACTGACATTCAGTAGCACAATTTCCATTCACTTTTGCAAACAACATCACTTTAAACTTGAATTCAGCATTGAATGAAAATCTTTTCTGAGCCATTTCTGGGGAGAATGTGGTCAAATGTAACCTAATATATGGGTCACAAATGTGAAATAATGAGCAATAAAACAATAAGCAGGAAATGCAAGTAAAAAAAAATCTACAACCAGTGTATAAGATGCTCCCAGTTTTTAGACCCCAAGTTTTTCAGAAAAGGGGGTGTCTTATACGTGGGAAAATACGGGTATGCTGTAACTCGGGGCGGGGAGTCACTTAATCTCTCAATGTCCATGGGAGTTTCCCAAGATTATAAATTGAAAAGATTTACAAGGCAAGGGATCCACTACTCAGATGAAAACTAAGTAGTGGAATCTTCTAAGTTTCTGCTTTGGGAAGCTCCCTACAACACAAAAAATAAACAAACAAAGAAATAAACAAATAAATGAATGAATCAATTAATGAATTAATCGATATATTCAGGTCCAGACTAAAGACAAAAGCAGAAAGTTGAAATCATCTGAAAGATAAAAAAAAAGCAATTTGCTTTTGTCATAATTTGGCACCCTAGAAATTTCCTGAGTTTTGCTATCCATGGGATCCCCTTTTTCTTAGAAAAGTATTCCTCTACAGGAAAATCAATATGCAAAAAGGATTAGAACAAAAATGTTTCCTTTTAGTTTGCTCAAAGCCAGTTTTTTCCCAGGGACCCTCATGTGTAAATGTGAGTGTTAGTGATCTCCTATGGTACATCTTGGAAGAGGTTTGCCTCTCATGCCTCTGACCTGGTAGCAACATAACCAGGCCACCTAGTCCCTGGTAGAAACATTCTCCTTTTACCATCAGTTGATCCCTGCAGAATGGTGGTTGCTACACTTGTTGCTCAGGCACCCAGGTGAAGGACTCTAACTCCCATCCCTTTCCTGCTCAGAACAAAACCTCTGGGGATCCAATTATTTCACTGACTTCTTCCCCTGCAGAGATACCAGCTCTGCATGTTGTGCACAACATCTATACTTCTCACCAGGGATGTAAGAATCCAAAGGGCTGGATTAAGTTCTATTCTTTTTCTGCTCTTATGGTCCACGTTTCCTATCACTGAGAACATAGTAGGCACATGGTGAATATTTGACTGCTTTTGTTCTGCAGTTAAGACAATTGAAACACTAGTAAATTAAAAAATCTGAAGTGATGAAATCTTCCCCTTAGCTTTCTACGGCAAGTCTATTATAATTTTATATTTAGAAAAAATAAACCTCTACTTCTTCTGATCATGCTAAGTAAGTTTTGACCTAAAGCAAAATATTTCATTATTCTTTCTTAGGATGACACTTTTCAGATACTATTATTAGTTATTTAGCTGGGCAGACCTATATATAAAACCGAATACAAAAAAAAAAATGAACCAAACTAGCTTGTTCACAGGCATACAAGAGAACAGTTGTTGGGATATTTCTTCAACTCGTCTATGAAAACAATTTTTTGGCTTGAGAACCCATAGCAAGTTGCCAGAGGATGTCTCACTATTTTTTCTTTACTAGATTCGATAGTTCAGACTGCCTCATTTGAATCACTGAGGATTGAGAAAATAAAAAGGCAATATTTATTAGCTGATTTTCATCTACATACTTGTTTTGAATCTACTTTCTCCTTCCCTCAATTAACTTATATTGTAGTGATTTTTATAAATGAAACTTGAGGTACAAAAGGGAGTTATGAAGAAAATAAATGGATGCTAAGAAACTGGTTTAGTGATTAAAAGTTCATTATTTTCCAGTTTGCCAACAGATCTTGCATTATGGTCAACAGGATAATTGTGAGAATGTTTAATTATCTCCTTCTTATAGAGACTAGAGCTATAATCTAATCCTTGAACTTAACAGGATTTAATATACAGTGTTTTGAACTTAACAGGATTTAATATACAGCATTTCATGGGAAGAAATTAAAATATCTCTGTCCCTGTTAGATAACTATTCACATTTTTAATTTAATTTTTGTCCATGTCAGAAAACATATGGGAATCAAAAGTAAAGTGGGGACATGAAACTTTCCACTTTCACATCCAAAGCATACTTACAACTTTCCCATTGAAAGAGAATTTCAATAATTTTGGAAATAATCTAATATGTAAGTGTATTTGTAATTCCCAAGTGTTAGAGGGAAAGAATATTCAAACAAAAGATGGTTATGCATCCTGTTTTATTATGAGTGAAGAAGTTATTCCATAAGTAATTTTGCCCAAAGTTTAAATTTATTCTTTTGCTTTGGTATCAACCAAAAGTACTAAAGATATATTTTTTTAATGCTAGCCATTTTTGAGGAAATTTTGCTGAAACTTACTATATAGCTTCCTGCCTTCTTCTTAAGAAAGTCAAACTTCTTAATGACCCAAGATCATTAAGAATATTCATTATTATTCTTAATTACAATTCAATGAGACCTTTGGGACAAATTAAAGTATAAAAGGACCATTTGCCCTCAAACTTCCAGACTTTTCTGCCTTTTGAGTTTTTATGTCTTTTTCTGTGATCTGTGATCATCATATGTGACTTCATGCTATCACTATGTTCATTTCTAATATCTTCCTTTTTTATTGAAGTGTTTCTGATATGCTATAGGCTAGGAAATAAAACAAAATAAATTTCTTAAAATGGTTTGTAAAATAAAAGTCCATGATCTCTGAATGAGTGGTTTTATAATAGTTATTTGGGCTGTCTGTCAACCAGTTTTGCTTTCTAGTTTTTTCATTCTAAGTTGCTGAGTGGGTGAGTTGTTATGATAAATAAAAGTTAACTCTAAGCAAAATGGAATCATACCCTTTAACCCAGCAATACCATTAATATGCCTATATTCAAAAGAAATCATAAAAATGGAAAATGTCCCACATTTTCAAAAATATTCAAAGCAGTTCTTTTTTGTAATGGCAAAGAATTGGAAATTGAGGGGATGCCCATCAATTGTGGAATGGTTGAATACATTATGGTATATGAATGTGATGGAATATCATTGTTCTATAAGAAACCATGAATAATCAAGCTTTAGAGAAGCATAGAAAGAATTACATGAACTGATGCTGGGTGAAGGGAGCAGGACCAAGAGAACAATGTACACATTAACAATAACATTGTGAGTTATCAATATTGATTGATGCAGCTCCTCTCAGCAGTTCAGAGAGCTAGAACAATCCTATAAGATCTGTAATGGAACCCTCCACATCCAAAGGAAAAAAACAAATAAAAAAACCTACAGAATCTGAATGGATACAATGTTATGCTTTTCCTTCCTATCCCATGGGTTTCTGTCTTTTCCCTTAGTCCTAATTCCTCTTACAAAAAGTAACTAAAATATAAACTTGTTAAAGACAAATATACATGTACAACTTTTACCTGACTGCCACTGAAAAAGGTGTGGGAAGGGAAGGTGATAGGAAAATGTGCAACTTATAAATACGCAAGTGGATGAATGTTGAAAACTTTCATAATTGGAAAAATAAAATTAAAAATTAACTCTACATTTGCTAAATTATCTAACAAGTATTTCTAATTTCTTGGAAGTTTTAAGTACATACAAACACTGTATATGGAATGGAAATATAGGAATGGAAATGACCCAGAGATAGAAAATGCTAGCAAATTTTTTCAAATTTGAAATGTAAAAGACTTACCCATTTTGCCTTATTCATTCTTAACCACTCTTCTTTCCTCCTATTCCTCCACTGCAGAAAGGTTTGAAGTCATTTTGAACAAAGCACTCACAATTTTACATACTTAAAGAATGTACTTGCCAGAAGGCCTGTATCTGTGTGGATTCTGTAGTAAAGGCAGGAAACAATCTTTTGACTGATTTCTTTTAAAGTTTCTAATTGATCTGCAACTGTTCTTGATTTTTAATAAGTTTAAATCTGCTTTTACTGATTCCATAAACCAAAATATCTTATAAGATAAGCTTTGAATTAGGGAAGGAGAAGAGAAGTGCTACCAAAGATAAAGAACTGTGCTATAACATAGAGATGATGATCCAGTTGGAGTCTGGGCACAGAGATTTGTCTATTTTTTTATGCATGTGACCTAGTGATTCTAGGTTACTTAGTCTACCAAAATACTAAAAGGAGCTATTTGCCTCCAGTGAAAGATCTGATTTTGCCTGAATATACAATGAAGCATATTATTTTTCATTTCTTTCCTTCCTGCCTTCCTTTTTATTTGGGGCTTCTTGTATAAAATGGCCAATGTAGAAATGTTCTGACATGATTACATATGTATAAATTACATCAGATTGTTTGCCAGACAACAAGGTCAAGCATATTCCTCTTTACACAGGGAAGAAGGGAGGGAGAAATAGAATTTGGATCTCAAAACTTTTTTAAAATGTTAAAAATTGTTTTAATATATAATTGGAAGGAAATAAAATATTATTTTAAAAAGTAAAGTACAAGCAAAGCTTAGATCGATGCAGAATTCTTGGTTCAGCAAAAAAGACAGATGAAATTCAATTTTATACTGATAGTAATAACCCAAATGCTTCTATTATGCCCTGAAAACTATTTATGAGCCAAAGACCTATAGTGCATCTCAACTACTCAGCATTGATGGAGTCACACTTATCAATTATAAGAGTATAAAACTGGAGAGATGATCTGAACACTTCCAAAGGGTTCTCAACTGGGGGCGGCTAGGTGGTGTAGTGGATAAAGTACCAGCCTTGGAGTCAGGAGAACTTGGGTTCAAATCCGGTCTCAGACACTTAATAATTACCTAGCTGTGTGGCATTGGACAAGCCACTTAACCCCATTTGCCTTGCAAAAACATTTAAAAAAAAAGGGTTCTCAACAAATCATCATCAACCAATGCTGAAGCTACTGATGATATACCTCAGATTGAAGTCAATCTCTCTCTAGCCAAATTTCCAATTGAAGAGATTTTGAATGTCATCAGATTCCTCTTATGCAAGAAAGAGCCCAATGCTGATTCCATTCCAGAAGAGATTTATAAGGCAAGGTGTCCACTACTCCTATAAAAACTGACTGAAATTTTCTAAATTATATGACAAGAGGAGGTTATCCCCCACCCACCCACCATGGAAGATCAAGAATGCCTCCATTGCCCATCTCTACAAAGGAAAAGGAGCTAGTTAATCAACTGTGACCAGTTGATTAACATAAAAAAGGTTATAATGCTAAGTTCAGAATGAAACAGTTAATTTGTGGTGTATGTGTGTGTGTGTGTGTACACATAAATGTACTATAGAGAAAATGAAGGTCATTAAACTCTCACTTTCTTTGATTGCCTGTAGATAGTGGCAGTTGAGTTATGAAACACAAATCCCATTTATTACCACAGATATTTATCTAGTCCAAAGACAACATGTGTTCATGCTATTATAAATAAAGGCTATTTACTTTCTGCAAAAATGTTTAGACTCCTTTATGTAGAAGAAAGAATTAAGACATCTTAGTAAAATAAAGGTCCTTATTTTTCCCTAAGTCATGACTACTCACTTTTGTTTAGATTCATTAATAAATGTGTTGAGAGGGGGTGGGGATACAAAAGTAGAAAAAAATACAGATAATAACAAAAGCTAGAAAATCCTCTCCCCATTTGAATTGCTTACAGGTCAATCATATTCCTCTTTACAAAATTTTACCATGCATGTCACTTTTTTCTTCATTGAATTTGTTTTCAAGATTTTATAAACTTATAAAATATTTAAGTATTTTTCACAGCATTTCAGAATATTTGTGAGTCTGAGAGAGAGAAAGTTAATCTTCTACATAGCAGGCACTCAAGATATATTTATTGAATAACAAAATTAATCAAAGGGATTTCACAGAAGAGTTAAAGGAAACTTTATAGATGGCAATATCTACCACTGAACCTTTTAGAGCTGCCTAGTAGATATTCTAATAATATCACCAGTTTCTTTCTTATAAAAGCAAAGATTACATGTTTATCAAATTTGTGGATGACAGAAAACCTAGGGAAAATGATTAATCTGATCTTTGTGAGTAGATACTGTTTCATTCTTTATACCAGTGCTTGGTATGATGTTTGATTGATTGATGTTGATCAACAGAATTAAAATTCAGAAAGATATTCATATGCTAAAAGTACAAAGAAGGAATTTGAATAGGGATAGCTATAAATTCCTGTACTTGATTTTTAAACATTAAATAAAAAAATAAGAGAATCATGGGATTCTAGAACTTAGAGCAGAAAAGGATCTTAAACATCCCTCTAGTCCAAACCTTCATTTTATAGGTAAGTAAATTGGATCGCAGGACTAACCAATTTAAAGCTGCAACGGACCTTAGAGATCATAAAATAAAACCCCATAGTTTTACAGTTAAGGAAATTGAAGTTTAGTTTTAAGTTGTGATTTATGCAAAGACAAGAACAAGGGGAAGGGATTCTACCCTGGTCAAATGAAATCTAGAGTGCAGTGATTGATTCTCAATACCACATGTTAAGGGGAGCTTTCATAAACTAGCACATATCTGAGAATGGGCAGAGAGAACGTTGAAAGGGCTAGAAATGGACACATGAACAATGTTTACAAGGACTCTCAATGGAAAAGAGCACTAAGGAAAGACATGATTAAGTTTCTTTACAATGAATATAAATTTGCTTTGCTCTGCTTCCTAGTGATATAATGAACAAATCTAAATTCTGCCTACATAGGATAGTTTTTGTAAAGACTTACAGTTTTTCTAAACTCTTAATAATAAGTTATTCAAAATGGAAAAGGCTATCTTTTCTCATTTAAAGTTCCTCCAATAACCCTGTGACTGGCCAGGCAAGCACTTGTCAAGGAAATTGAGAAGAGATTATTTTACCATAAAGGAGATTGCACTTGAAGACCTGTGAGACTTACAAATGTAAACCATGTGGTCAATAATTTACAAAGAACTCAACCTTTATTGGACATCATAAGATTCATAATGGCTAAATTCCAATGTTTAAATGCTGTGATTCTTCAACTTCAAATATTCCTGCAACAGGCATTTGTTAAGTAACTCCTACATACATAGTGCTGTTTTATGTACTAGGATAAAATAAGAAGAAAATCAGGCAACTTCCTGCCCTGTAGAGGTCATAATTTAGCAGAGATATGGGAGGCATATATATATATGTGTGTGTATATATATATACACATATATATATAAATATAATAAAAATGATATGTATATAAGAGCAGAACTAACAAAATAGTATTTGAGTTGGTGGAGTGGGAGAGGGAATAAAAGTTACTGACTGATTCTGTATCTTTACCTTTAACACTGTTTGATTTTAAATTGCTTGAAAATGAATGTATGATTTGCAAAGTTATTTATGTTTTCCTTTTTATTTAGAAAAATGCAAGTGGCAGTGATTTTTTTAAAAGGGAAAAGACCATCAATAATACAATTTCAAAGATACAGAAAGAAAAGAGGGAAGAAACCCTTTTCAATTTCTTTCCCTGAGAAATTCTTTTTTGGATGATTTCTAGCAAAGAGGATTCTGATTCTATGTGGACAAATAATTTAAAAGATTGTCTTTGAAATCAAGTCAAGCAGGTTCTGGTCTCTGATTTAGATGTGTATTTTTAAATCATTTTTCCCATCAAATTTTGAAAATTTTTTTTTAGTTTCAGAAATAATTATCTAATTCTTACAGAACATTTTTCTGGGAGCTAAACGTAATTATTTCTGAGTACTTCTTTAGACTTCAGTCGTAAAATATCTTTTTTTAAACTAATGATTCATTTTGCTTTGACAAACCAGACTTTTCCCATGAAATACCCAAGTAATTCTCCAAAAGTACATTCCTTGAAAATGATTAAGCTAATTTAAAAAAAAAACCTAACAGACTGCAACTGATAATACATATCACTTCACACTTTCAGAGTATGTTTTGTAAAATAAATCAATAATCATTTTAGAACAAGTACTGGTGATACAGAGACAAAAATGAAACAATACCTGCCCTGGAGGAGCTTATAATCTATTGAAGGCAAGAAAGGTAGTGTGGTTTAGCAAATTAAGCAGTTCTTTTTGATTCTTTTTGAATCTGTCTGTGACACATAGTTTGTGACTATGAGAAAATCACTTAAACTCTCTAAGCCTCGGAATTTTTTAACTATAAAATTCCATCTTAATCAGAAGTTTTCATAGGAGAGTTCCCCAGGATGGATATCAGTCCTTACACTTTACTAAATTTAAGAAAATATGATTCATTATCTCTGACCTGTTGCCTTCATTTACTCATAATTTTCAGTGTTGATCTTTTGGTGCATTACTTCAAAGACTATTTATATTTCTCCAAATCCTTAACTTCTGTCATTCCTTTGCAGTATAATTCCATTTATTCTTATAACATCTTCAGTTCTGTGTAATTTAAAAATCTACCAAGAGTGAAAAAGTTTCTACTTTGTGAGTACTAATTCCTCCATGACTCAATTGTGACTAGACTAGACAAATCCAAGATTAGCAGCCACAGCCCATGGTAGAAATCTGACATTATTAACATTCTATAAAACCGATGTACTTTCTTCACAATAACCCTGTGAGACTGATAATGTAAGTAAATAAATTTTACATTTTATAGAGGGGGGAAATCAAGATTTAGATTATGTCCTTTGCTCAGGTTTACTCAGCTAATAAGTAAAAGCCAGATCCAGGACTCTAGGTCTTCTGCTTCCTAGTCCACTTCTTTTTCTACCACACTTCACTGTCTTTCATTAGTGTAACATATCATGCAAAAGATTATTCCAATACACTTAGGAGCATGTGGCATTGTAAGAATAGTAGTATGACAAGTTTTTTTAATTAATATATTCAAGAAAATTTTTAATTTTCATTTCCATTTAGGACAGAGGTTCCAAAACCTAGAAATCCCAAACAGCTCTATTTGTGAAGTAGTAGATCCAAACAACCTGATTATTATTTAAATCCAAACAATTTCATAGCTATTTCAAAAATAATAATACATAAAGTGAAAAAAATACTTTTATTTCATTCCTAAATAACCACATTTATTCATTAGGGCAATGTGTGGATCTGTCTTTGAAATCATTTTGAAGACTACTTACCTCATTTCCTTTTCTACATTGATTTCCATGAAGCATTTGCTGTTTAATCATGGTGACCTCTGAAAAGCAACCTTTGATAAGAAATGTCACAAGAAAGTTTGAGAAGTTACTAACATAGTGGGGAATATAAATGAGCCCCCAAAAATGTCTCGAACGTTCAAGGATATCATGCTCATCAAAAGGAATAAAGTGTCATTTAATGTTGAAACTATGAACTACTTTGATTTTGTAGTCAAGCTGTGTTCAATAGATATCTAAGGTTGCTGTTTTTACCAAATCTTAAAATATCCTGCAGCATCTCAATGAGTTTTCTTTCGTGCTTCAGGGGTAGCAACTGTGCATAGTTTGGAAACCCTGGAAGGTACTATCCTAAAGAAAATAATTTATGCTAAGTGAATTCCCCTAAAATTTGCCAATTTCATTTCTTTTAGTTCATGTATTCTTCCCTTGAGAGAGTCAGGCTGATTAAATTGTTTGGCTTGGCAAATTATTTCATAGGGTTTTCTGCAAGACCATCAGTAACTCTAAAATCATAGGTTTGATCAGCCTGATCGATGACTTCTCATTGAAAAAAGGAAATTAACACACACACACACACACACACACACACACACACACACACATATATATGAACTTTGTAAAACTGGTGTCAATTAATTTTGCCCTTTGTCATAGAAGTTTGTTTCATTCTAAAATTCCATAGATTTAGGCATCTTCGTACTGTTTTCAAAATGCATCGCTCCTCCTAAAATTATCTGAAACTTAGTGGTAAAGATAAAAGAAGAGGGAGCAGAGTTGAGAAGTGACTGGAACTCTTGCGTGGTATTGACAGAGATCTCATTGAGCACAGTATTGCAAGGAAACAGAATAAGATGTGAAAGAAAGTCAGCTTTGAGGTAGTTCATATTTTGAGTTCATAAAGGACACAAGAAGAGAGGTGAGTCATATGGATAGAAGATGAGATGAAAGACCAGACCATCAAATGCAAAGTCCCAGAAGAGACAAAGAAAAAGAAGACAGACATGAATCATATGATACAGAGGGAGTGAAGAGGAAGAATAGCAAGGAGATGACATTTATCACGTCTTTAAAGGACCAGGAGCCAATACCTTGCATTATAGTTAAATGTTTAAAAGAGTTAAAAATGTGAGGGTAATAGGCAGAATTTAGGGCCAGCAAACCATATAATGGGAAGGTCAAAGAAAAGTTCTAAAGTAGATCTCACATTTTTCCATGTTTTAAAAGTTGAGTACCCCCATGACCTTCAAAGCAAATTAAGCTGCTTGTCTATGTCTTTAAATTCAAATCACTCTAGCTCTCACCGATTGCTCAATACTAAGTCCCATCTTAAGCCTCACTTGCTCATTGTTTGAGTTTTTATGGCCAAAAGGGAGCAGAAATAACAATTGCTTCTGTTCTGGGCAAAAACTGAGGGTCTTGCCCCCCATTGATTCTTCTGCAAATGCAAAGTAATACCTCAATTCTTACCTAGCCTTTAACTACTAAATGGGTTTTGTCTCAGACGAAATCAAAACTGGGAGAGATCTTAGCTTAAAAAGCTAAGAGGGAATATGCAAGCCCACTGCATAGGGTCATCACCAGTGACTTGTCACTGAACCCCATGACTCTGGAGTAGAGGGTAGAGCTGATAACTTTTCACATCTCTGCATCATTTAAAATCTAATTCATTTGCAATTTGAGACATTACCTCCAGATGCCTTTGGTCCTCTTTGAGAACAAAGTATGAACCACAGTCCCAACCTGGGTTTCTCATTTTCTTAAAGGGTTTGTGAATCTGGATGAGGAAAAAATACATGTTTTTTAACTATAATTGGTTTTCTTAGTAGTCTAATGCATTTTATGAATTTAAAAGTAATTATAAAAAGGGATACATAGACGTACCAGATTGCCAAAGAGATTCATTGACCTCCCAAAAAGGTTAAGAATCTTTTCTTTTTAGCTTATATATGCAGAACATATTACCCCTGTGATCATCCAGATGACCATAGTTCCAGAAAAGTCTTGCTCACCTCAGCTTATAAACACAACTAAGAAGTTTTGCACCTTGGCCAAGTGGTACAAAATGTGTCTTCCATTGAAGACTGTGGGAGATAAAGATCCTGGGACACCCATGTGTGGTTGCTATTGAGAAAGCCCCCTACCAGATAATAGGAAGCCTCTGTACTAGAGAGAGTTGGACAGAGTATGAGAGATCAAGTCAACCTGCTAACTGGTAGCCTCCTTTTTTCACAATACTTGCTTACTAGGTAGTAAAATCTGTTGTTTCTTCACTATAAAGCACTATTGTTACTTACCTTAAATTTGTCACCCTGGGGTGACACTTCACCTCAGTTATTTTTCTTTCTAAAGGGGAACTGGTTTTGAACAGATGTTAGATGGAAAATGCATCCCAAGAAAAGGAAAATTAGTCTGGGGAATGCAAACCTAACACATATTACTTTATATTTAGACATTTGAAAAATCAAGTGCTAGTTCATCAGAGATTAATGATTTATGGTTGAAGTAACTTATGAAATAGAAGGGTGAAGGTCAAATGAAGAATTTTTAAATATTTCTTTTTCAATTAACAAACATTTATTTTCTCTCTTTCTCCTGTCCCTACCCACCTCTCAATCTCAACTTTGGGACAGAGGTGGGAGAACAAAACAGCAAAACCCTTGTAACAAATATGCATGGTGAAGCAGAATAAATTGCCAAAATGGTTATGTTCAAATATATATTCCATTATATTTATTTAAGTCTGTATTCTTTCATCAGAGAAAAAGGCAGAAATTAATAGGAAGCATATTTCAGTTTAATATAATGAAAGACTTCGCAGCTATTGGAGTTAGCAGAAACAAAAATACTAGTTAATCTGCCATCTCTGGAAGTCTTTAAACAGAAGATACATGAACAATTGTCAGGATAAAGATTTATGCATTGAGTATAGGTTAAATTGGATGAACTCTGAGGACCTGTCCTACTCCATAATTTTGTGATTCTAAGAAAGAGAATATATAGAATTCTTTGTCAGGTCTATAACAAGAAATAAAATTGATATATGAGGCCATGGAATCTGTTCCCAGGACATCAGAGGGAAAGGGTTAAATAATAATTAAAAGTCACACAATAAATGCACCTGAAAACACATTTACATATAGAGGAACTGAAGTGTTCTGACTGGAGGAATCTTCAGCAGAACTAAGCTAGACCAGAGGATGTAGGGAGGCTCCTGTTTCCAAAAGCCACTGAGAATGGGTGCCCAGAAGTTTTATTTTTAGACATAGCCCAGGTACACAAACTCTGTCATCCACAAGAACCCTCCCCTATTCACCAAAATACTAAAGATATTTTGTCTTTAGGACCAATCCAGTAGGTCTAGTATAAGTTTTGGTTCCCATTATTTCACCAAAACAAAGCATTTTTCACCTGTATTTGCTGACCTCTGTAGTTCCTTTCATAGAAGAAAATTCACTCATGCTTTAATTAAATAATTCCAAGTTCCTCAATCTAAAAATGTTTTTTTCATTTGAACTTTTTTAAAGAAGAATCACTGATTTTTCCCAGTGTCTCCCCAACCACTGTGTCTGGCCTCACATTTACCTTGGAAGGTCTAGTATTGTTTTGGCATGGCAATGATTCCCCTCCAATTTATTCTCTATATTTTTCCACTTATGGGCCGCCACATTGATTGATTTTAAGTGTTCCTTTTTCCTGTGCTCTCAGAGACAACAATGTGATGCTGTGATGTTGTGCTTAGCCTGGAGACCAACAGAACTGAGGTCCAAAATTCTCAGGCATTTGATAACTGTGTGACCCTGAGCAAGTTATTTAACCATGGTTTCCTCAACCATAAATAGGGTAAATAAGGGCACACACTTCATAGGACTGCTGTGAGGATCTAATGAAAAAATATTCATAAAAAGTCTTAGGTACTATATAAAGTAGGAGGTACTATATAAAGACTTTTTCTTTTCCTTTTTTATTATTTATCTACATTAATTGGTCATTGTTCTCTCTCCAAGATCCTAAATTAATACCTAGATGGGGAGGGTATAGAATGGAAAGAATTCTAGAGTCTTCAGACCTGGGTTGAAAATGGTACTAAGTGACCAAGGGCAAGTTATCTAACATACTTGGGGATATTTTTTAAACTGTAACATGGGGGGGTAGGGGTGGGAAGAGGATTGAACTAATTTCTTCTGTCTCTTCCCAACTTAACAGCTATGACTCCTCTTTGGTGGGAATATCTCCAATTTCTAATCTAATCTAATCATTTCAGAAATGGGGGTTGAGAGAAAATAGAGATCCAGGATAACTTCTAAGTTGTCAGTCGAAGGGAATAGTATTACCTTCTAGAGTGACAGGGAAGATTTAGATTTAGAAGAAAAGATGAGTTCTGTTTTGGACATATCAAATTTAAGATGTCTACTAGACATCCAGTTCAACATGTCTGAAAGTCAGTTACAGATGCTAGATTGGAAGTCAGCAGAGAATTTGGGACAAGAAGAGAATGACAGTCCCCCAGTTCTTCTGTAAGTGGAAACTAAGTAGTCCATGCCTGCAATTCAAAATGCATGTGGATATAGTCAGGAAAGGTGGAAAAAGTGTGTGAATGCCGCAGTACCCTGGAAAGAACCTTTGGCTACATCATCATTCAAATAAGGGAGATTTGAGTGCAACTCTTTGTGTGGAAGGCTAAAACATAATGAAGAGGGAAGAGACAGTGTAAACTGGCAAAAGTGAAGCATCTCTTTTGCTCCCACCAAACTGGGTAAAAAAAAGTATGTTTGTTTTTAATTCCAGCCATTTCCATGGAGAGACCTTGTATGATTTCCAAACTAACCATAGAGTCAAGTCTAGTAAAGAATTTCTGTGGTATTTTATTATAGGGTCTATGGTGAACTGATGGGGTAAACTAATAGCAAACATTAAAACAGATCAAACCTCAAAATACAGGTAGATTACCATAGTGACTAATAAGCAGACCCCGATTTTCAGGTTTAGCCTTGAGTTTCCTTTCTCTCATAGGAAAAGTTTTAATGGTAGTATAAAGGGTCCTTTCTTTCTTTTACAAGTTACTCTGCATTCAGATCCATCCAAATAAATATGAGGAGGAGTATAATTATCTTGAATAAACAAAGTAAAGGATGGCAGCCTCTACAACAACTTCTAGAAACCTACCCCTGTGATGTAAGTTCTATCCTTAAACTACCCCCCATAATAATATTATTTCATTGAAGGAAATAACTACGGACAACTTAGAGTTTCCAGTGCTGCACATCATGGACTGCAAGGGTCTCACAACTGTTGAGACCAAGAAAATAGAGAATAGTTCTTTGGGTCTTGTAAAAAACATGGCTATTGATGGGTTTTGACAGTAATTCTTGCCAAAGTGTTTCATGCCTGAAACCTCAAGCATGTTATAACATAGATCAACACTCAAGACTTTCTACAGAGATAGACGTATTTGGAAGAACATATACATATAAGGAGAGTCATCCAGGTAACCAAACTCCCTAAGCTTTACTGTTCTACCACAAAAAGACCTCATTTCTCCCTCTCCCTCTATCCCTCTCCCTTTCTCTGTCTCTGTCTCTCTCTGTCTCCCCTTCCCCTGTCTCTCTGATGCTGTCTCACTCTTTTCTGTTTCTGGCTCTCTCTCCCTCTCTCTCCTCTCTCTCTCTCTCCAACTGTCTAGCTTTGTCTGATTGTCTCTGTCTGTCTGTCTATCTCTGTCTCCTGTTTCTCTCTCTGTGTCTCTGTTCATCTCTCATAACACATTCATAGTGGAATGAGCCAACCTAACAATCCAGAGTTTCAGATTATCTTACTTTATGTGCTGCCTGCAGCTAGCCTCAAAATGGGAAGAAAATTTTATATACTTTTTTAAAGTTATTAGGAGCAGCTGCCACATTCCTTCCCCACAAATCAATTAACTGCTGTAATTTGTTGATTCCTTGAGTACCCAGGAATAGTCAGTCTGAAGACTTTCTTAGGCCTGAGCTTTGAACCCTATTCAATGATATAAATTTTGTGGGAATGGTTAAGTTTTGTTTTGTTAGAGAAGACTGTACTGCCAGAGTGGTGCAGAGCTCTAGACCTGGAATCAGGAAGACCTATGTTCAAATATGACCTCAGACACTTTCTATCTATGTTATTTTCATCAAATCATCTTAACTTCTGTTTGCCTGTTATCTCATCTGTAAATTGTGAGAAATCATTGCATTTATCCCCCCCCAAAAAAAAAACGTGTTGTAAGGAGGAAATGACAAAATATTTGTATGTCTCAAAATACTATATAAATACTAGTTAGGGGGCAGCTAGGTGGCATAGTGAATAAAGCACCGGCCCTGGAGTCAGGAGAACCTGGGTTCAAATCCGGTCTCAGACACTTAATAATTACCTAGCTGTGTGGCCTTGGGCAAGCCACTTAACCCCATTTTCCTTGCAAAAAAAAAAATCCCTAATAAATAAATAAATAGATAGATAGATAAATACTAGCTAGAATAATTATTGCTATTAGTACTGAGGAGATTGCTATAGAATGTAGTTACTGTACTTAAGAAAGGTCATCTCCAGTTGTCCTGACTCATATCTGGAAACTGGATCCAGATGGCCCCAGAGGAAAAAGTAAGGCAGGTGAGTTAAGGTCCCCCTCACTTAAAGCCAGTTCATTTGCATGTCACAGCATCAGTTCCCTGATGTCATAATCTTCTTCAAGAACACAGGACGGGGTAGCTAGGTGGCACAGTGGATAGAGCACCGGCCCTGGAGTCAGGAGTACCTGAGTTCAAATCTGGCCTCAGACACTTAATAATTACCTAGCTGTGTGGCCTTTGGGCAAGCCACTTAACCCCATTGCCTTGCAAAAAACCTAAAAAAAAAACCAAACAAACACAAACACAAAAAAAACCAGGACAAACATCAAATCAATCAATTTCAGAAATGGTAGAATGATGTTTCTAAATAGATATGCTAAAAATAATATATCTTCTACATTAATCTAATTACAGATGAGATTTGCTATTAACTTTTTTTTGTTGCTTCTCAGTTGTATTGGACCTCTATTTGGGATTTTCTTGGCAAAGATACTGAGTGCTTGCATTTCCTTCTCCAGTTCATTTTACAAATCAAGAAGCTGGGGCAGTAGAATTAATAACTACCTAGCTGTGTGACCTTGAGCAAGTCACTTAACCCCATTGCCTTGCCAAAAAAAAAAAATGAAGAAGCTGATACAAACAGAGTGAAGTGACTTACTTAGGATCACACAGCTAGTAAGTGTCTGAAACCTGTTTTTAACACAAGTCTTACATTTTTCCAGGGGAAAAAATTAAGTACACCTTAAAAATCCCTTGCATCACCAAATCCAGATCATTTAGCACCCAATTCTTTGATATGTCATACAAGGATATTAGTCTTTCCTTAAGGACTATGCAAATTCTTGGACAATGCAAGTACTGTCAGATAAGTACTCTACTGAAGTAATGATTTTGTCAATATAGACTAAGTAGTGGTGTGGTAGAGAGCTGATCTTATAATCAGAAGTCCTGGGTTTAGCTTTTGATATCTACTATGTGACATTGCATGAGGCCCTTAACCTCAGTGCCCTAGTAAGGCGATCTATAAATGTCAGACTATAAATTGCATAGAATGTGCCAACATGCATTGGGAGGGAGTTTTATTTTTTGGAATTTCTCTCATGCTCAATGAAGAAATCTCTTCTTTTTTTCTTATTATAGCTCTTGCTCCTAATATTTATGGGATTTTACTCTATAAAAATAACTCAATTTGACACAGCATGTAGTCCTTTCACTGTATCTGGTAGCCTTCTCTCAGTCCTGGAGAGAAAATTCTTTCCATTCTAGCTCAACACAAGTTAGCCAAATAAAAGTTTATCTACAGTATTCACTGCACCTTTGATAGTAAATAGGTTGGTTGCTAGGGGAGAATTAGAATTTCCATGAGCAAACAGCTCACTATTTGGATCACAGGGAGCTTGTAATGAGATTAGCAATGGAATGTGTTTGACGGATTGGCAGAGCACTATTCTGATACCAGTTTGTGATATGGAGGCTCTGAATTCTCAAAGACTGTCTTTGGAACACAAGTTCTAGCAAGCTCTAGACTTCAAATATATGCATCAATGGATTGTGTTGAATGCCTATTGTTGTAGAACCAGCCTAGAGAAGTCTTGAGAAGTTAATCACCAGAGGGTTGGTCACCAGGTAATGAGTTTTTTTGACTACAACAATTTATGAAGTACCTTCCATTTAGAAATGGAAGTGTTTCAGTTCAAAACTATGGAAGGGGTGTCCCACACAGAAGAAAGCATGTTTATCTTTTGAAATACTCAAGTCTTGTTGAGTCATTTTATGAACTAGAGTATCTCAGTGGTCACTCATAATCTATAACTCTTTGAAAGTCAGAGATTCTGAATTTCCATGGATGAAAGTAATGTTAGATTAAAACACTAGTCAACTCCACTTTAGATTATTTGGTTCTACCCTTTCCTACGAGAAAAAAAAATTGATGATACACAGAGATGATGGAATGGCAATCACCAACCAAATAAGGGGGAAGGCACTAAGTATAGAGAGGAATGTAGTTAGAGAATATTGCTAAAAAGTAAGCAATGAGTGACAGCTAGGTGGTGCAGTGGATAGTGCACCAGACCCAGAATCAGGAGGATTTGAGTTCAAATTCAACCTCAGACACTTAATACTTAGCTGTATGACCTTGGGTAAGTCACTTATCCTCATTGCCTTGCAAAAAAAAACTATAAACAAAAAGTAAGCAATGATCACAAAGAACCAATATGGTTTCATTTTCTTTTTAACAAGGTTACTAGATTAGTAAATTAGGGGAAAATTATAAAAAATAGTAGTCTCACAAGTCTTCATATGGTTATGATTATAGACATGGATATGGTCATGTTATGGTGGTTCTTCATTCTCAAAGAGAATCAAAATGACATCACTCTGTTAAAGTCAAATTACAGTGTTTCTGACTGTGACTGATCAGACCAATAAGAGCTTAGAATGCTTGTAGGAAAAATAGAGAGGTATGGGTTAGACAATGGAGCTGAATTGAATGGATGGTTTGACCAAAGAAGTGCAGTTTATAATTTGATATAAACTTGGGGGTGGGGGGGGTGAGTATCTGGTTAAGTGCCTCTGAGATTTATGATTTCTGCTTAACTTTTTTTTCAAAGATTTGATAAGCATGCTTATCATGTTTGCAGATGACAGAAAGATAAGAATAGATAACATGTTGATTAGTGACTTTAGTCTCCAAAATGATCTCAATAAGTCATTGTGCTCAACCTAAGTCAACTTCACAAGTATGAGTGGGGAAGGTACAAGATGAGGGAAGTATATGTCTCAGGGTGTTTATGTGTGTGTTTGGGGTAGGGGGAAAGGGAGTAGTTGTTGAACTGAAAATTCAAGAGTGGTTGACAGTGTAACAGAAGAGCTATAAGAGCTAATGAGAACCTCCACTGCATTAAGGACAGAACAGGATCTGTGTTTTGCTGTGCTCAGATCACATATGTAGTATTGTGCACTGTTCTGGTGATCAAAATTTGTAAGAACATTGATAATCGAGCATATCTGGAAGAAGCTGAACAAAATGGAAGAGAACCTTGAGATGATGCCATTCATGTAGTATTTGAATGAACTAAGGATGTTAAGCCTGGGAGAAATCATATAGATCTATAGCTATAAATATAGGTACTCAAGTATCTGAAAGAGAGATAAGACTCATTCTTGAAGCCTTCAGAGGCAGGACTCTTAATGATATGATTTAGGCCTGAATTAAGGGAAATTTTCTTAAGGATTATAGTTACACAGAAGTGAAATGGACACCACTGGAATATAGGTTCCCATTCAATTGAGTTCTTCAAAAAAGTCTTCATATCTACTTGTTGGCTGAAACAAGTTGGGTAAAGATGATATCTGAGGTATCTTATTGTTCTAAGATTCTATTGCTATAAATCTATCTTTTAGAGTAATATTGCTTAGTATATTTCTCCCCTTGACCCTTGCCTTTATTTCTCTTTTATTTACTTTCTAGTGTGTCTGTATTTATGAAAAGATTCTAGAGTTAGAAGAGATTAAGATGCTAGGTTCATAGAACCATGGAAACAAAATTATTGGAGTGAAATTGAAACAGAAAATAGGCAGTAAGGTTAGATTGTTAAGCTGAAGCCTTAACAGGATTCACATTCAGTAGAGGTGGGAAAAATTCAATCACATTCCAGAATCTAGAATATAGAAACAAAGACAGATCAGAGAATAGATTAATTGAAAAATGTATCTAACTGTTTTTAGTATCTAAATGGACCTGCTCCCTGCTCCCTTACTGGTCAAGGTTATAGAAACATGTGAAAGTCAACAAGGAGACAATGTAGACCTTTCCTTTTCCCTCAGCTATGGATCCAGTCATTGATTCACCCCAGGTTCTGAGGAACACTGAACCCATTTGTTGAATGTATCCCTTATCACTTGCTCTGATTTCAGTGTACAGATCACTTGCTTCTCTGAAAGATTTTAATATGATATTAGATTAATGCATCCTTATCCTGGAGTTTGTTATTTCTTTAATTTTGGATTGACTCAGAGTCCTGGTGACATAGAGCATGAGATGATTTAGTTATCATTTTATAGTAACATGTTGCCCACAATCCAGATAACCATAGTTCCATAGCTCCTTTTTTTTCTCCTCCTAGCAAAATTTTCTACAGTGAGTGCCCTGGGTTATGTGATTTCTTTCTTACCCTTCCTTAAATCTCAATGCTTAACCATTCCAAGTGTTGAGTCACCCCTTTTTAACTGTATATTAAACATGGAACATCTTTCATATTAAAATGAGCCTTACGTTGGGTCTCCTCAGACACATTCATCACTATTACTTTAAAATATTACCAGTCCTATTGAATTATGCAGCCAAAGTGATGGAAAATACTATTTACATTTCATAAATAAATCTCTTATTATTATAGGCTGTCTACACTGACTGGTCTTGGATTAACTGTTTCACATGTTTGTGTCCAATATGTGGATGTTGGCATTTTGACTAATGATCTCATTTTGTATATAAATTTGGATATCTTGGTTGACCAGAGGCTTCCTATGGAACTACCTCAGGAGGCAAGCATCAATGTGTGTGTGTCTATGTGTGTGTTCCCATGTCTGTCAGCCAAAAATTGTATCCCAAACTAGCTCTGACCAGATATTTGGCTAGCTTGGCTGGCCAAAACCTAAAGAGATATTCATTTCTAATGTTGTCCAGCCTGGAATGTGATTGATGATGCCTTGACTTCATGGTATCAAATGGATCTATAGATATGGGTTGCAAAGTTTTGCCTTAAAAAGAAGAGAAAAGAATTTTGTGGAGGTTTAAGAAGTAGTTTAAGATCTTGGTTTATGCCTTCCCTAGAGTTGAACAATATGGTACAGTCAAAATAGCAATAATCTGGGCTTTGCTCTCCCAATTACTAGCAATATGACTTTGGGTAATCATTTTTACAATCATAGATCTTAAACTGGAAGAGACCTTTAGAGTTCCTTCTAGTTCAACCTATTTATTTTATAGATTCTTAACTTAGACTCTGTGGACAGATTTCAGGGAGTCCATAAATGAAAAAAAACATGCATGCAATTTTCTTTTCACTAACTTCTACCTAATATTTAACATTTTCTTAAATTATTTAAAATTATTATTCCAGAAAGGTGCCCATGGACTTTACCAATCTGCCAAAGGATTCATGGTTCTAAAAAAGGTTAAGAATCACAGATAGATTCTGGGGTCCTTCCCCATTCTAGAATTATGGTGTCATGTTTGTTATTGTCAAGGAATCTCATATAATATTGTAGAATCCATGAGCATGTGTCCTTTGTATCTTACACAGTATTTTGAATAGCTTTCCCTCACATAAAAAGTTATTAATGTCAAAGGTATTTGTATCCCCAAGAACCCAGCACAGTATCTAGCAAACACTTTAATGCTTGTCAGTTGACTGATCAGTTATTAAGTTTGCTAAATGGACAAAAAAATAATATAAATCTACCCAAAGGGCTGACACATAAAATAGTTAATGAAATGAAGTATATTTGTATCATCTAGCCAAACTAAATAATATAGAAAATCACATGAATATTATCATACAATCAATGAATAGTTTATATCAAATTTCAAGGATAGGACAGGGAACATGCACTATCACTTCCAAGTATCTCAAATAAGACTGTTTATAATATGGACAAAATGCTAAAGATTAGATGACAATAGAGAAGAGCAAGGAACAGGTTAAGCCTTGATGAAGGTACATGACATGATTATAGTAGTGTCTAACATTTAGCTAAATTGTTTATATTTTGCAAGTGTGTTTAAATTTCACATCAGGGAGCTGAATTCTTCCAGTAATTTCTAGGAGCACACCTCTATACAATGCAAATAGCACAACTCAACTTACATTTGGAACTCAAGAAAAGATCCTGGAATAGCTAATCATACTTCTATGCTGTAGACCTAAGCCATGATTTGTGTAGATTCTTCAAGCATTTATTAAACACCTACTGTATGCCATCCACTATATTAAATTCTGGGAATACAGATCAAAAAAATAAATAAACACAATTACTATTCTCAAAGAACTTACATATTATATATATATATATATATGCATATATATACATAGATATATAGTAAGCATATACAGTAAGAAGTATATATAAAGTCTTTCCTGTCTCCTTTATGGGACAACTCAGTTGAAAATGATCTATCCCTCCTCAAATTTCTCATGGTGTAGTGAGGAGAAACAGCATCAGACATCATGTAGGAAGTTGAGGGAAGAGCAGAGGAACAAGAGCCTGTACATCCCTGAAAGCCACTCTCCTCTATCATCCAACCCACAAACCCTAGTCCCTCCTTTTCTTTTATTTCACAAGCTCCAGGAATTTTCCTGCCTCCTTTCCATTGCTGCTACTTATTGCTTCTGGTCAGGATTTTTCTTTTCATTCTCTAGCCCCTGAACAGAAACCAATGAGGGGCATAACCTTTCCAATTTTTCTCTACCTTTTTTTTAAATTGCTAGAACAGACTAACAAAAAAAAGTAAAAAGATCCCTTTTATGCCTTCCTCTCTTTTTTTTTTTCATGGTCCTTGGTCCTCTAGGGAAACACCAGGTTACACATGAGTGCTAACGTTGGTTTTAATAGTGAGGCAGATAGAGGACACAATGGTTAGCCACTGGGCAACTGAAGTCTGGAAAATCTGAGTTCAAATTAAGATTCAAAGTCTAGACAAGTCACTTAACCTGTCAGTTTCCACAACTACAAAATGACGGTGAAAATAGTATCTGGATCATAGGACTGTTGTGAGGATGTAATGAGATAATATTTGCAAAGTGTTTAAACAGGGTGACTGACACATTTTGCACTTACTAAATCCTTGTGATTTACCTTTTCCCTTTTCCCAAATTTGATGCTTCTAGAGGAGAAGCAGCCCTAGGCTAACTAGAGCCTTTCACCAGAGGGGCCAAGGGACTAAATAGAAAAGAGTAGAGGGAAGGGACTGAAGAGATGATGGTGGAAGGAGTTAACATAGGACTTAGTTTCCCTTCCCTTCCTCCCCCCAAGCCCTGCCTCTGCTTCACTTAGGCCCAGCCCTGATCTCATCCACAGGCTATCATACTGAACCTCCTCATGCTCTATTCATCAAGCCTTTCCTATTCCTTACTAGCAACTGAACACTTGATACACTATACATAGTATAAGCCCTTGAAGAATCGAGATCCCACCTTTAATAAATCTTACAGGAAGAGAAAACAAGGAATTAGTTCATGCAAGTAGCCAATCCTGAGAAAAGGGCACACCCTTAATTTCTAGTTCATTGTCACCATAAAAAGAGCTACTAAAAATATTTTTATCCATATGAGTCCTCCAATTTGATCTCTTTGGAGAATTGAGCTCGTAATGGTATTGCTGAGTCAAAGGGTAGGGGAAGAAAGAAGTCCTAAGAATAATGGTTCACATGTGATTGAGGGGCTGTAGTTGTGTATGGCAGAATGTTGAGCTTCATCTTCCCCCTTCCTTCTCCAAGAGAGACTTTCTTTCCTGACAGGTAGTTCTGGGGATCTGCAAGCCCTTAATTCCTCCAAGGTGGCATGATCAAATTGGAGAACAAAGTGAAAATCCTATGACCAGCAGTGGTTTAATTATTGAATCAGAGACCTCCTGTGTATAAAGCATGTTCTTTATATCTTTCTACATAGTGTAGAGAAGTTTCCTGGAGGAAGATGACTCTAAGATGTATTCTGAAAGGAAACAAGATGTTCTAATATATCTGACTAGGTAGCTAGCTATATGTGTATGTGTGTGTGTGTGTATTTAAAACATATTTCAGAAAAAAAGACAACATTTTGTTTGGGTCAGATTCAAAGAATAATAATATTATAAATATGATTTCAATCTTCTGGTACCAATAACCTCAATGTGCTCATCTTAGTACTAATTCTCTATTCTGGATATAACCTTTCACTTCAAGGAAGTGACAAGTGGTGTTATTGCATTCTGTATCTGGAGGAACAGACTTTGGATTAGCAATTTACACATGGGGTTCAAATAACTAATTCAATCTCACAATAAGTCAGAAAAAAAAAAGATGGATGGTTCACAGATGCCAAATTTTACACAGTGGTTTTTTTTTGAAAGAAGCAGAAACACAAATGATGTTAACTTTGATGTAACATATGCAGAACTAACACAAATATTTGTTTTTGAAGTTTACAATAGTCAATGACAAAAAGCTGGTTCTCCATTTTTTCTTCCTAAAAAAACGTATATTGTATGTAGTCACTTCTCTTAGGTTAGGTCATAACTACATCATTTAGGAACCATAAATTATCCTAAGTAAACTATGAAGCAAAACCAGATTTTTAATAAAAGTTTAAATTCCTTATTAATAAATTTTATTTCTCTAACCCTTTGATTATCTCTTTAATGAAAATGAAACTAGCTTAGATGCAACCCAGTAGAATGTAAGTAAGTTCCTTAAGGACAAAGATGATTTTTCCTAAGAAGTATATCTGGCACAGTGTCTTAATTAAAAAAAAAAGTGACTGCCTTAATAAAAACTTGTTGAGTTGAATTGAGAGATGGTAACAACAGAAAGATTGGATTCCTCCTCTTATTCCCACATCTGGCAGATCTAGAGCCTAATCCTATTCCATCAGAATCCAACAGCATAGAAATCAATTTTGTGGGATTTAGAGCTGAAAGAAGTCTTCCAGGTACATTTATTCCATTCTCTTCATTTTCAAAATAAATAAAACTAAGGCCCAGAGAAAGGGAATAATTGGCCCCAGGTTACACAAGTGACAAAGCTGAGATTCAAATCTTGGATCTTCTGACTCATAATCCTCTCTTCCCACCACATCACCCTGTTTATGATGGTACAAAATGATGGGAATGAGTCATGTCAGTGATTTAGTTAGTAAAAGGGAAATCCATGAAAATAATCAAAGATCTCTTTATTTAGAACCATGTGGTGAGTTTAAGGAGCATGCTAGGTTCTTTGGAGTTTATGGATAGACATCTTCCATGTCGAATAGATAAGTTAGCAAATTAGAAAATCTATTGCCTTTTTATCATGCAATATGCATATCATGAGTTCTTGAATTTAGGCACTCTGAGGCAAAGTGAAACAGATTTACTCTGTGCTACTATTTCTATTCAAAGCTTTGTTCAAAACTACATTCTATAGGAATTATATCAGACTATTCATAAATAGATCTGGTTAATTTATCCCTCTCATGTTTGCCCCCAAAGGATTCCTTTTTCCAAAGTTTAAAGAAATTTGACTATAGTACTTGGAAACAGTGACTGTAGAATACTTTTGATAGCTATCACCTGTTACACAAGTTTTCTTTTATTTTTTATCCAAGGTTAGTTATACCTAACTGGAAACTTTCTTTCTTCTGAGAGGCATAAAGTTTAAGGAGTTTTCTATTTAAAAACTTTATACTTTTCTTCCTCTTTACTTTCCTAAGATCATTGAATCATTAAAGCTAGAAGTGACCTCTGGGGTCTACTCTGATTTCATTTCACAGATGAAATTAAAGGTTGGAGAAATAAGTGATTTGCCTAAGGTCACATAAGTAGTAAGCTTCGGAGGTAATATTTGAACCCAGGTCCTCTGACTTCAAATTCAGTGTCCTTTATAGTGTTCTATACTCCTTCCTCTTTTTTCTTCCTCCCTCTTCTTTCCTTGCTTTCTTCCTCCCTCTCTTCCTCCTCCCTCTCTCTCTCTTGCTTCCTCCTTTGTCCTTCCCTTCCCTCCTTTTCTCCCTCCCTTCCTTTCTTCCTTTTTCCTTTCTTTCCTATCTTTCTTCCCTTTCCTCCCTCATTCCTCTCTTTTCTCCCTTCCTCCTATTTTCTTTCCTTCCTTTTTTTCTTCTTCCCTTTTCTCCTTTCCCTCCTTCCTTTCTCCCTTCCTTCCTTTGTTCTTTCCTCTCTCCCATTCCTCTCTTCCTTCTTTCCTCCCTTCCTCCCTTTTTTCTTGTTTCTTCCCCCTTCCCTCTCTTTTCTTTCCTTCCTCCCATCCCTCTTCTCTTCCTCCCTTCCTTTCTTCCTCCTTCTCCCATTCTTGCCTACCTATCTTCACAACTTCTGCTACCAATGCATAACATCAATTTATTTGTAATTCATTGTCCTAGAAACTTATCTGAAATTTGTCTGGAATTGAGATTTTTCAGTGATTCTTTAACACAGCTAGTATGTGACTGAAGCAAGACTCCAATACCAGACTTCCTATCTACATGCTTGATTCTTTATCCACTACTCCATTCTGCCTTTCAACCTTAAAATAACATTGTGAAATTATGTAGATGAAAAGTACTGTTATCACCATACTATAGATAGGACAATCAAAAAATAGAGCAATTGTATAATAGTTACAAATCAGAAAGAGAACCAACCCCTGGGTAGCCAAAGGTTCATGCAAAAACCTTTTCTCTTTAAAGACTCGCACTATAAAGTATATTTTTATGCTGTATTGTTTGTCCACAAATCCAGAACAAAATCTGATCATCAGATGTTCATACATATCAATAGAAATTAAAACCAATTACATGTGAATATTTGTTGACAAATTGCAGTCCTACATTTTGTCTGAATGCCTGAAGGCAGCATTAAAGGCCAGTAGAATGCCATGAACCTATGGAATTCTAGGAGATCAAGGGAAATAATGTTGAGTTTAAAAAAAAAACAGTATTTTTATGACCAAAAGTAACTGTGGAGCCAATTCCACAATATTATTATTATTACTAATCTTTACTTGGGCAGAATTTCCCTTGAAGCTGATTTGATTTTTTCCCCCCTGATTCAAGCCTGCAGAATCAAGCCTGTTGGGAGTTAGCAAACCACAATAGACGTCATCAAGTCTCTCGAGCTTCAGGATATACATACTGCTCACTGCAGGGGTCAGGAAGGACTCTTCAGCCAGTACAGACTTGCACAATGGTCTGAGGATATAGCAAAGAGGGAGGGGGTGCCTTTCTTTGAAGTGCAAGTTATCAGTCTTTAGGAAATAAGTGACCTGACCAGATGAATCAGGTCTCTGATTTAGGGAAGAAGAGTACAGTGTTCCAAGGTAAAGTCTTCAGAGTGAAAAGGCAACACCTGAAAGACATTTCTTTTTTAAAATGGAAGTGGAAAGATTAATTCACTATATCTAATTTTCACCATTCTTTAGAAGAGGAGAAACAAAATAGAAGGCTGTTTCCAAGACTCTTTGCTTCTGTGAACAGTCAGTTACATATTATTGCTAAGGCAAAGAAAGGAAAATGGTATTTATAAAGTGCATTAATGGAGACAAGGGGAAGGAAAAAGAAAAAGGGATGGGAAGGCAAAGCGACAGAAACTGAGAGAGAGAGAAAGAGAGAGAGACTAAGTCAGTCAACTATAGAAGGCAAAAAACAAGTATTTTGATAATTTTTCTTTTCACCAGTGAAAAGCATAATCCAGATTCTCAGATACCTTCCAATTTCATTGCAATGCTTGAACAGTTTTACTTAGGATTTTGGCATGTGTCTTTTCTGAGAATGCTTCTGTATGATCTATGAATAATTTTCTAAACAAATATTTTGGCAGCAATGACAAACCTTAGTCTGCATGATGATTAGGCCAAAGAAATTTAACTCTTTACTCATGAAAAGAACTACAAAAGTATCTATTTGTGTTAAACAACAAATGTTATTAACAACTTAGGATCCCTCTTATAGGTTTTAAAAAAATTCTCCATTTTTCATCATTTTAATGGTTCAAAAGAATAATTTGATAGCTATTTCATTGACAAGTCTCAGTGGACTGATTAGAACAGGGGTAAGGAACTTCCAGCCAGCCTAGGTCTGGCATTGCCAAGACAACTATAAGTGAGGATTCGAAATTCAATAATTATAGGAGCTTTTTAGGGATGGATTAATTAAATGTTTGACCAAGTGTAGTCAGTGAGTAATGTTATAAAGATCCAAACGATTCTTAGCAGAAAAAAAGGTTTCCCCATCCCTAGATTAGAATATTAATTTCAATCACAGAGGCTTACATAAGTTAATTATTTTTTCTTTCTGTTGCATTTGTTCTATAAATATTGGCCTTTGGTCTTCTTCCTTCTTGATATTATGGATGAAATGTCATCCTCAAAACTAGAATTTATAGAGTAGATACAATGTACCAGGCACTTTATTATGGAAGCACACATTCTCTTATTTGTTTCTCACAACAACCCTGGGAAATAGTTCTATTGTTATTGCAATTTTAAACTGAGATGAAGAAATTTGCTCAAGATCACACAACTAGTAAGGTTTGGAGGTTGAATTCGAACACAAGTCTCTCTGCTTCCAGGCCAGGTGCTCCATCTTCTGCACCACCATGATACCTAAGCATAAAGCACATACAGAGTTGGTGATTTATTCCCCAGTTTCTAAAAGACTCAGACAATTTTTCCAAAGGTATTTTTCATCTCATAGGGAAGAAATACAATAAGCTCCTGCTTATTGGCAGCATTTATGATTAACAACCTAGCCATAGACCCCCAAATAAGAGGACAGAGCAGAATGTCAGATCAAAGTGGATTAATGGAGACAAGGGGAGTGGAAAAGAAGAAAGAGGGATGGGAAAGCAAGGAGATAGATATACAGAGAGAGAGAGAGAGAGAGAGAGAGAGAGAGAGAGAGAGAGAGAGAGAGAGAGAGAGCTAATTTGCCTGTAGAGCAGACAAATTAGCAGTCTCCTTTGTGGATCACTTCAACCCATTCACCTAACTCTATAGTGAGAAACCCAAAAATCCTCCTTCAAAATCTATTGATTGCCCACTTTCCTGGAGCTATTCCTGCCTCCCAACAAAATCTAAGTTTAAATTCAAGGAATAGAGGGGCTGTTAAAGGCAGACACACTGACAGCAGCAAGAAGAGGCAGTTGATGACCAAACAGCTAGAGAGGAGACAGAAAAGCTATAAAAAGCAGCCACAAAAACACAAAAAGCACGACATTCTGAGATCACCTAGAGTAGGTACAAACAGTTTCAACAGTTGCCAAAAGCATCACAGTATCATAATGCAATGCAATAACTAAAAGTCATAGTAATGACTAAGAAGAAAGTGATGTTCCTCATTCTCTCCCAAAAGGCAGAGAGATCGCCCAATGATTAGAGTATTGGATTTGGAATCAAGAATACCAGAATTCAACCCATGCCTCAGGCACTTCCTAGTTAGGTAACCAAGATCAAGTCTCTTACTTAGTCTGAGTCTCTTCATCTGTAAAATGGAATAACAACATCTACCTTCCAGGGCTATTGTGAGAATGAAATCATATAATACTTACAAACTGATATATAACTGTTGCAAGCTAAGGAATTATGTAACTGTCAGCTATTTTTTTCTCTAAATTCAGGATAATTTTTTATTAGTAGAAAAATTCACATCTATTAGTTATTTGAGAGAATCAATCTGAATATAAAAGTAGAGTTTCTTGTCTTCTGAATATTCCCTCATCAATAACTACTTTTCCCCTTAAGTCTCCCATAATGCTTTCAGTCCTCTCTAATATGCTCAGTATGTAACTTTGCAGATTACAACTAACTCTGTATCTTTATCCCCTTCTGAACTATAAGATCCATAAGGACAGAGATAGTATTTCATCTATACTTTGTATTTTTCCCCATTGGTAGCACAGTGTTCTGCCCATAATAAATGTTTATTGAAGGAACTGAATGAATGAATGCCAGATCAATGAAGTGTATATCTTTGTTTATTCTTTCAGTAGCCAACCAAAGAAGCATTTTTAAGTGCTAGACTCAGTACTAAAGCTGGGAAGGAATAAATAAGGCATCATTTCTACCCTCAGGGAAATTACAGTCTGTAAACTATTCCAAATAGCTTCATAGGGAAATAGATTTTCATACTCTCCAAGTCTGAAGGAACCTCCAAGGCTGTGTAGCTCAATCAATACCTAACCAAAAATCCTCTTTATGATATCACTGACAATAGCATTTCCCTTTCTTTAGCCTCTGCTTAAAAGATGTCCAATGAGGAAGATCTATCCTTTGGCTCTTTCTGGGTTTTTCTATAATATTATATCCTTTTATCCTGAGTGACTTAAACTGTGCCAACAAAAGGGCTCACATCTGGTGGGATTCAAAAGATCCCAGTGCTGGCTTAGGAAAAACAGAATACAAACATATTGCTGCCAGTTGTATGAAGATGCAAAGGATCAAGACCTGTTGTGTTGTTTCTCTCTGATAAAATGCAAAGTGTTTAAAGTCAGGAGCTGTTTTGACTTTTTTTTTGTAGAAGACCAGGCTCAGATCCTCAGGAGAACAGGGACCCTGGAATAATGTCTCTTACAACACCAAACAGTTTTTTTTATATATAAGCTGCCCAAGAACAAATCCAGCTTAAAGAACGGAAAGCTGGGAAAGCCTGATGCCTATAGTTTACTTACACCTGGGCCAGGATGCTTCCCTCTGTGGATAGGCAAATGACACATCCATGTTAGCATGGATGTCATTCCCCAGGCCAAGCTGTATCAGTGTGCTCTATGTAGGACTGAAGGATCTGATACGTTACCCGCCTGAGCTATATTTCCCTACCCATAAGAGCAGAGCTACTGTTTATCCCTACCTCATGGGGATATTGTTGGAATTGCTGAGTTGGTGCCTTTAAAGTATTATAGGTCCTGGGAAGAAAAACACCATGGAAATACCAAGTACTGTTATTAAAATTGACCTGTTCCTATGAAGAATAAATGACTCGGTGGGAGTCAATAGTTTGCCTCAGTGAGGCAAAACACTTGCAGCAGAATAAGTACCATTTAGCAAATTCTCTCTTCCAGTGAATTAAGTGGTGCTCTGTAAGAGCTGCTGCCACTCATATGAATGAGACATTAACTTGTAGGAAATAAGATCTTTATTTCACCAATGGAAAAGAAAAAGAACAGGGGCTTAACCAGCTCTCACAATCATGAAGTCAGGAAGAGAAACCTTATAATTAGAGTTAATGAAAGAACAGGTTTAAAGGACCTTTGAGAACAACTGATTCAACTTCCCTTTTTTATAGATGAGGAAACTGAGGCTTAGAGAGATTATAGGAGTTGATAGAAGTCACAGTTAGCATAAAGACATTTGCTTTTTGAGAATATTATTTCCTCAGATCTATCATTAGCAACATTGCAAGGAAAAACTGACCACATCTTCCAAACTGATACATGGTTTAACTTTTCTGTAGATTTTTTTCATATAGATGGCAGGCAAAAGATTCCTATTTCTTTTCCTTTTCTTCATAGTAGGTCTCTTCTCAAACTCTTAGCTATGCTACACATGGAGTGATTGTTAATGTTTAGTAACCTTTTGTCCCCAGCAGTTCCATCCTTTGGTTCCTGACGTTGATTTTCCTCATCTTGGCACATGAAGAGCAGAGAGATCCCTTTTGTCCCATTGCCCTGACCATGTGCAGTGATACCCGCAGTGCAGGAGCTGGAAGCAGCCACTTTTCAGGTATCAGGAAGGGTGACCTTCCTGTCCCATTCCCAGCAGTGCTGTAGTAGCTCACTGTAGCTGATACACATGCTATTCTTATGTCAGGGCATTCTGCTTTCCCGACAGTCTAATCCAGTGTGGTGAAGGCCTTTTGACTAGCAAAGAAAAGTGTTCTGTAGGGACAATGCAACTTGGTCCCAATAGGAAGCAATAGATGATGGGTGGGAAGAGCTCCCAAGAACTAATTATGCTAAAGTGGTTAAAAAAAGACAGAGGAAGGAAGAGCCCAGAGAAGATTCCCATGATGATATAGTTTCTATGTGGAACTTTTGAATCTAATGCTGCTGCTGTAATGACAATCAGCTATGATACTGGACAATACCTGGCATTGCATGGCCAGTAGGGGCCCATTTATTCCTAAAATCCTTTGGTAATAAGTAGAGACTTTAGACTACTCAAGAGACAATTTATTCATTCAGTCTTTAATTCCTTCGACAAATTTGGAAGAACTGAAAAGTTCCTAGTTCCTATCAGCTTAAAGCAGGGGTTCTTAACTTGTCCCTGTGTCAGAGTCCTTTAGTAATCTGGCAAAGCCTAGAGAACAGTCCTCAAAATAATACTTTTAAATTCATTTAAAATAGAATTACAAAGGAAACTAATTACATTGAAATGCAATTATATATTTTTTAATTTCATGGATCCCAAGCTAAGAATCCTTGACTTAATATAATACTTATTTAGTATTTCTAACCTTTTTACACCTAGATCAAACTGCAACAAGAAATCTTTTTGACATTCAGAATCCTAAGAAGTAGAGGAGGTTAAAACCCCTTTGCTCACTCTGGGGTCCTCTACAGCTGTTTTCTTGGAATAGATCCTCCAAAATATTGAGATTACTCAAGGTCAGACCATACTCTTTAAAAGTAGTACTAGGAGTCTCAAAAGCTCCAGACTCATCAAAAACTCATACAGCCTAAGGAGTTCTAGCAACTATGAGCTACTTCAAAACTCTGGTGCCCCACCATATGTCCTCATTCCCTAACAAAGCAGTACCAATTCTTCAAGCATGAAAATAAGTCATTCTCCTGATCCCACCTGGCCCAGTCATCTAGCACTTCCTCACAATCTGGAAAGTCTGGCAGTTCCTTTGATGATGACATTTTAATTCTCTCTGTGCATAAATTACTCTCCAGTAATAAGTGAAATGCTCCTGGAGATGCTTGTCTTTTGGGGAGGGGGGCATTAAATGGCATCATTTAGAAATTCGTGCTAAATAATATCCTTATGGCCTAAAAAAGCAAAACAGCTTCCACCAGTGTCTCAGTCAATCAGATGAAAACTTACTGGCCTCTGAAATGATGCCCCAAGATGGTCTGATATGTGTTATATTCTCTCTCTCTCTCTCTCTCTCATCTTTGTTTCTATCTCTTTTCCCTCTATGTCTTTCCTCCTTCCCCTTCTTCTCCCCCCCCTCCCTCTTACATTATTCATTCAAGGAAGTCTTTTGACCTTCAACAACTAAACCCTCTTGACTCAAAGCAAGAAAAACTCCTGCTAATGACCCATTGTGCTCTAGATTAAATAATGTTATAATGAGGTTCCAGAGGAAATATAAGAAGTGAGATATTAACAATAGAGTTTTCATTTAAGAAGAAAATGGACTCAAAATTTAGATTCTGTGGAAGGTAGATGAATTTTAAAGTATTACTAGTAAAAGTAGTTTTACTAGTAAAAGTAGTCAAGAACAATATCTGGGAAAGCCTTTAGAGTATGTCAGGATTTAGGCAGAAAGTCAAAATATGAGGAAAATATGGAAGTTGGTGAAGGTATGGAGAGTGTGAGATTGGCAGCTATGGAGAAATAGTATAGCACCAAGGAGATTGGAATTCTATGCTATTGGGACCAATAAGTATCATGCAAAATAATAGTCAGATTTGCTTTCATCTTCTCCCATTCCTTTTTCTTTTTTCTGTTTTTTTGTCTAAGCTCTGATCTTTTTTCCTTTTCCACCATTCCATTATCTGTGCTTTAGGCCTTTCTATGACAGCTAATGGCTCCCACAAACACTGTTTGGATTCACTAAGAGTTACCAGAAACTAAAAATTTTGCTTACCTCAACTGTACAAGGAAGACTGGAGGACCTTGTGGTTATTTGTAAAAGAGAATGGGAAACTGGAGACCTCCACTTGTCAATATATTAAAGAAACTCTGTTTGCAGAAAGCAGAACAAGTAAATAACAATAGTTCACATTTCTATGGTGCCTTTAGGTGTGCAGAGACCTTTCCTCATAATAACCCTGTGCTATAGATAGAAATTGGTATATACTAGATGAAGGATACTGACATTTTATCAACTATATGGGAGCTACCCTTTACATATACATCCATAAAAACCTAAGACATTGGTAAGAATGCAATTTAACCATTTTTTTCCTCAAGGCCCTCGGGTCCACTAGAAAAGAAAGTCAATTTTGGGAGAATTCCTTTTGCATATGAAGTGTATCAATACCTGAAAATATAACTGAAGAAAAGATCACATTGGAAATGACAGGCATTACATTTTTTTAAAGGTTTCATTGAGAAACAATAAGCAACTGGAGAAATCCAATATGAGATTCACCCCTACAGCATATTATCAATCAAGTTAATCCCATGTAGAATTATTTAAGTAGCATCTTTTATTTCCGAGTTGGAGGAAATGCACAATTATGGACTATTTCAAGAAGAAGGGGATAAAAACAGACCAATATTTTGAAAGGAACCAAAAAATGGTTTAGGTTAAGGACAGGACCCAGACTGCGCAGTCCAACTATTCTATCCAAAGTTTCTTAGTAATATTGTAGCTATTTCATACATCTATATAACCCTACCTATTAAAACAACAGTGATAATCCCATTGCTTTAACACCATTTAAATGCAATGCATTGTTACAAATACTTGAGGAAGAGACATTGCATCTAATGGGAAGATAGAATGTTATAAAGTAATATTTCATACAAATAATATATAAAATTCTGAGTATTTGAACTATATAGCACACAAGAATGCAGAGGCATAAGAGTGACTAAATCTAGTTCAGTTTAATTAGTCAAGTCTTTGAAAACTTGTCTTTGAAATGTGTTCTGTTGCTTAAATAGCTAATTTTTGAATGAATGAATATGAAGAGCAGAGGAACTAAGTATCCAGAATTTTTCATTACTTACCTGGACTCCTTTTCCAGAAGTCTTTTAGATATTAGTCTTTTTTTGCCTTATTCTTAAAAGTTCTCCTCTGTTATTAAAAATTATATTTTAAGACCCTTCCAAGACAGTAGTAGAAATGTTTAAGCACTTCACATTTATAGTGTTCTTAGAGAAAAGAGTGCTGTTAAAAAATGATACTATATCTATAATTTTTGTATTTTCTATAAGAGAGTTGTAAAGCCAGTTTGCTATATAAAAATAAAATCAAAAAGTATAACTGGTGAAGAAAAACAGAAAGCATAGGAACTATTAGAGAAACTATTTTCTTCAGTCCTTAGCTCTCCATTCAAGATACAGAAAACCTGTGGGGGTGGAAGGGGGAGTTGGAGACCAAATCAAGAACTTGCCACATGTACTATGAACTATGGCTGAAGAGAAACTCAAATTATTTCCTTAACATTAGGAAACAGTTATATGTCCCTTTTTTTCATATGGTAAAGCTATTTAGAGAATACATCTGGCCCTGGACAATTGAAATCAGTCTTGCTTCCAATTGCCTCCAAGAGAAAAATATTTGTCCAGAAGTCTTCTGCAAACCCAATGGAGCCCACTTACCTCCACATCATTTGTTCCCTACTTCTGAAAGCTCAAGAACTTAGTTCAGGAAAAATTAAGGTCTTGCTTCAAATGTGTATGAACAATACAGAAACTATGCTTTAAACATTTTACATGGCTTCCCAAAATTGATAATGGTTCATTTTCATAGTATATCTTGGTTCTTCAGGATAGCTTCTAGTTGACAACCAACTCACTTGAAATGAAATATATAATGACCTATATTCTGATTTCCTTTGTAAAAATGGATCAGAACTCCCATTTCCACTAATGCCACTTTCATATATGGGAACAATTTGCCTATGAGAGAAATTCTCATTCCTTGGTAACTTAGGAAGAAGAGAAATTTTCTTTTTTTCCTTTGGGTGAGGGCTACTGTACATGTCCATAGTTCACAAAGAAGATAAAAGTAGAAAAAAAGCTTAAAATGATGCATAGAGAATTGAGAAGCACAGTGTAAAAAACTCATGATTGTTCAGGAAACCCTGGACAGATACCATGGAAGAGAATGTTCAACTTGGATCAAGAAGATCTGAATTCAAATTCTACCTCTGACATTTAATAACTGTAAAATGAAATTCAGTCTCACCTGTGAAATGAGGATAACATTGTCTTTAATACCTGCCTCACAAGATTGTTGTTAAGACTCAAATGAAATAATCTGTGAAAAGTGCTTTGCAAACCTTAAAGTAATTTATTTTATTTATTTATTATTATAATTTCCCTAGAACTCTTTTATGACTTGATCATTTTATAAGTCAGATGACCTGTTTTATCAGTAAGAATGTTGGTTACAGTAAGCTGGGACATGTAAATCATGCAGTATACTCACTTTTGTGTCATCCTAGCATCAAAGATTTCATACCTGCAACTTTGCTAATGACATATATAATAACGTAAGTTTTTCCAGATCTCTCTCTCCCAGAATGAGACTTGTTACATCTTTCCCTCAAGGGAAATTTGGAAATTATTCCAACCCATACCTCAGTCTGGAATTTTTCCAGATTTTCCCTGTTTTAGTGCTCTCTCCCTACTCCAAGTAGTTTTGCATTTACTTTGTACATACTTCACATTTATTTATGTGTTTGTGTTGCCTCTCCCTAGTGGAATACAAATTGTTTGAGGCAGGAGACAGTTTCATTTCTATCTATCTGTAGTACCCTAAGAAGTGTTTGAGCCTCTCTTTTATATGCTAGCACCTTAATCTCCCAATTGTGAAGGAGCCAATGGAACTCCAGTTCCATTTAACTATTTGATTTTGAATTAGTTTTTACTTCAAAGATATAGCAAGAACAAACACATTTTCCTCCCCAACACCTCTCTGTCTCCATTTGTCCCTGTCTCTCTATCTCCTCTGTCTCACTGTCTCTGTCTCTCTCTCTCTCTCTCTCTCTGTCTCTGTCTCTTTCTCTCTCACACACACACACACTCACTCTATGTGTGTGTGTGTGTCTATATTCTATTTCTCTCTCACACTCATACACACACACAGACACACACACAATACACACTCCTCAGTCTGGAAGTAGGCTCAATTTTAGCTCAGTTACTTTGTGTTATTGGTCCCACCACATTCATTTCCAGTTGTGATATTACTTCCAAATGTGATTACATCTCAGCTATCACTAGACTGAGATGCTAAAGACCATTCCCAAAAGTTGGTCCTTGCTCACCATGGCCCTAATGCTGTGCAATCAGCAAACCCAGACTCTGGAACAAGATGATGACAAAGGAGACACCAATCTCTTAATATCTCTGAACACTGATGTTGTATTGACTGTGAACCCAAACACTGAAATGACCAGATGTCCACCAACTCTCTGCACCTTTACTCACCAGAACTTTTAGTCATTGCCAATATCCTCCCACCCACCACTCTCACACCTGCAAAGAGGGATGAGAACAAGAAAAAAGAGCTAAAACTGATAGACTTCTTCAACAATATAAAAATCCTCTTCTTCTTTTGAAACATGGTTAGCTAAGCAGAACCAGTTCTCTAATGTCTCTACATGTTCTACAGTCTGCCTTTGTAAAGCACTTCCTTTCCACATCATAACTATTCTCCTGATAGCAATTCACTAGAATTCTCCATGTGGAGAGATGTCATCTTCTCCCTAGCATCCTCCACATGAAGACACCTCTGAGGTCTTCTGGGTGATTGTTTGATAACTTCCAGCTCAATTTGTCTCCAGAACTCTCTACTATACAATAATAATTCACGTTTATTAAATACTTTAAGGTTTTAAAAGTATGTACTTACATTACAGGTACTACCTAAAGAATAAAAGTACTCTTATTATCACAATTAGTATATGAGAAAACCAAGGTCTGAGAAGTTATATAGATTGACAATGAATTGAGCCAGGTTTCCTGACTCCAAGTCCAGCACATTACACACAAAGCCCTTTCAAACTCCCTATGGGAAGGATTTTCCCTGTTTTAGTGCTCTTTCCCCACCCCAAGTAGTTTTGCATTTACTTTGTACATACTTCACATTTATTTATGTGTTTGTGTTGCCTCTCCCTAGCAGAATACAAATTGTTTGAGACAGGCAACAGTTTCATTTCTATCTATCTCTAGGCACTAGTACAGTACATATGAAGTTCATAATAAATGCACGTTGAATTTAATTGTATCCTATGCTGACTTTTGGGCAACAACAACAAAGGCCTCTCTGACTTAATGAGTACTCAAGAACAGGATATGTTGAATGAACAGGTCCTATTGCTATAGTTTCTTATTAAACAAAGTTGTGATGTCTAATTTTATCTAAAAAAACTTCCAAACATGTCTTTTAGTCTCTTTAAACATCATGTAAAATGCTTATTGACTCCTATGTGCCAGGGGGGAAAAGTTGTTAATAAAAATGAGCATTTCTGATGTTTTCACAAATATTCCAAAATTAATTCGAATGAATATTTTCCCCTCCAAAATTGCTATCTGGGTAGGCTATTTGATTCAATAAATATTTCAGTTGTCAACCATTGGGAAGGCACTGAGCTAGGAAACAGGAAAGTAAAGAAGAAAAATGACTATTTCTAATAACAAGGAACTTAAAAATCTAATAGAAGATATTAAAATCATTATCACATAAATGTGATAAGTGCAAAGGAGAAGGACAGGTAAAATGAAAAAATAAGGAGAAACTACATGGCACAGTGGATAGCACACGGTCCCTGGAGTCAGAAGACCTGAGTTCAAATTTGACCTCTGACACTTAAAACTTACCCCTTGGACAAGTCACTTAATCCCATTACCTTGAAAAAGCCAAAAAAAATGAAAAGAGAAATCAAAAAACTGGATTATTAGAACTATAACAAACTTTAGATTATTTATTATATTAAATGATTATTGAGGCTAATCATTTATTTTATGAATAAGGAAACAGAGGCTGAGGAAGTGAAATAAATTTCCCAGGATTATACATCCAGTTAGTACTTCAGTAGGGATTGGAGTTCTACTTTCCCCCCCCCCAAAAAAAATAGCACATGGTTCACAAGTTTGAGCTACTTCTAAAAATCAATCCCCCCCTTCAAAGGATAAAAATTTGTCACTACTTAGGATATTCAGGCATCTGTGCCAGAGATTTTAAAGAAAATTGCTAGAGAAATTCCAGAAGTGTTCTTAGCAATGGCAGCCTCTTTGGTTCAATTTCTAGCCTGATCCTAGCATTCAGGGTCCTCCATAATCTGATTCCAAACAAACTCTCTCCAGTCTTATGTCAAATCAGTCAAACTGGGATGCAACAACTGGGTGAGGTCTTTGGGGGAAATTAGGTTCTTCAATCAGTGACAGTGAAGAAATGGAAAGTACATCCCTATCATAGAGCATCCTCTAAGTGAGCAAAAATGCAGATATTTGGAAAGAGATGTCAGAAATTCAATCTGCATTAAAATTTTACATTGTTATAATACCATTCTAGTCTGCCTGGTTTTTAATTCTGATTTTGTCATCCAATGTGTCAGTTATCTCTCCCAATTTTATCTCATCTATAATTTGATAAGAATTCCTTTATTGTTTTTTTATAAAAGTCAATGGTAAAAATTATAAACTGGGCATAGCTATGGACAGAATCCTTAGTCACTACATTAAAACTTGCTAAGCTGACATGATAAATTGGTATAGTACTTATTCAACTGTCTATCAATTCATTAATAAATGTGCATTTCTCCATCTTTTCCCCAAGCATATCATGATAAATTTTGTCAAATGCCTTACCCAAAGCAGAAGTTACAATAAGAAGTTTTTCTGGCAACTTTTCTAAACTCCAACTAGGGGAGAAAAATCAGACTTTAATTCAGTTATAAAATAATAAAAATATTTACTTTTGGCTCATAAGCCTTTAGTTCTGATTTTGTCTTTTCCAGTAATGAACTGTTATTTTGAGTAAATTAATAAGCCTTTCTACAACTTGACTTTTCCTATTTATGAATTGAAATAGTTGAACAGGATAACTTCCTGAGTCCTTCTCAGCTCTTATAATTCTTTTTTCTTAGTTTTTCTTTCTTTTTTTTTTTTTGCAAAGCAATGGGGCCCCATTGGCCCCAAGGCCACACAGCTAGGTAATTATTAAGTGTCTGAGGCTGGATTTGAACTCAGGTACTTCTGACTCCAGGGTCAGTGCTCTATCCACTATGCAACCTAGCTGCCCTCAGCTCTTATAATTCTGATCCTTTCTTTGCTATGCTTTTAAAATATTACAAGATTCTAGTCTTAGAGCTAGAATAGAACCTTCAAGACCCTCTAATACAACTGACTTTATTTTTTGCAGACAAGGAAATTAAGGCTCAACTTTATTGAATAAACTCTTAAAATAGAAATCTCCTGATCTTTAAAGAAATATCTTGAAATTTATAAGTATTTAGATATGATTTTATGCTGAGATACATATTGATGGAGGCAAAGAGATAGAGATAGAAAGGAAAGAAGGAAGGAAGGAATGAAGAAAGGAAAGAAACGAGAGAGAGAGTGCGTGCCTATGAAACCTAGATTCTTATGGCTACTTCAGTTAGACTTATGATAAAACATATCATTTGATTTTAAGATTTTTATAGTACTTGTTACATAAAAGAATACAATAAAACAAATACACTATCAACATCTAGAGTAACTACGTGAAACTGTTTAAGGTGCTGTCCTAGGTGCTAGGAATATAAAAAGATTTGAAACAATATCCCCATCCATTAGGGACTTGTAATCGAGATAGGAATACAGGTTTTATATGTAAAAGAACAAATAAGAGAATCGTTTATAACATGTGATGAATGTTAAATGGCTTAGGCCTTGAACAATGGATAAGATTCAAACAAATGGACTTCCAGATAGGAAAACATTATGATTAAGGATAAAGAATCATGATATATTTAATATGTTTAAGGAACAAAGAGACCAGTTTGGCTAGAATGGAGGAGTTCAAGTAATAGAATTGTGGAAAATAAAGAGAAATATGTAGGTTTATAGATAAATTTGATACTAGGTCAAGGAGTTTGAATTTTATCTTTCAAGCCAAAGGTGGGGCATATCTGGCCCAAAGGCCATATAAGGCCCACAAAATCATTTGGTCTGGCCTGGCCAATGCCAGGGGTGATTTAATTAAATGTTTGACCAAATATGGTAGATTAATTTCTAAGTTGATAGTTCTATATGATCCATGAATGGTGTTATAAATGTCCAAATGGCCCTTGGCAGAAAATAGTTCCCCCACCTTTATTATAAGCAATTATCTATTATCATCAACTCAAATGAAAAACTGCTGTCACTTTTCTATACATCAATATTATGAATATCTGGTTGCCCATGTGAAGGTAATTTCTAATCTTGGCTCCATTATTATAGAATGCTATAACTGTATGAACCTTAGAAATTATCTAGTTCAATCTAGTCTCATACTTTCCATGATACCACACTGCTTTGTGAAAAATAAAAGACAAATTTGAGCTCTAATCATCTTCGTTTTTCATGGATTATTTTTGACCTCCACAAAAACTCTACAGGGTAGTATTTAATAAACATTTTATAGACATGAAAACTGAAACTGAGAAGTTAAACAAAGTTCACCCAGCTAGTAAATATCTAGGGCAACATTTGAACTCAGGACTTTCTGACTTCAACTCTAGAACTCTTTCCACTATACCACCTAGCTGCCTTAAGTCACTTAGCTTCCTTCCAAAATTTGTACAGAAGAAACTTAGAAACAATAGTCTAGACTCATAGAAATTGATATGACCCCTTTAAAGTAATTAAAGAACTCGGAAGCAGTGTTTTTTAACTAACCTATTCAACCCACTTGTTAAATCATTATCACAGCAGTAATGGGAAGACCTCCAAATTATTCAGAGGTCTAAAATTGAAAACACACACATATGTGTGTATGTATATGAATATATGAATGTAGGTATATATATATATATGTGTGTGTGTGTGTGTGTGCGCGTATACATATTATATATTTGCATATAGACATGTTAATGTTTGTAAATTATATTTAGAAATAATATATTTAAATATTATTTTTATTATTATGTATTGTTATAAGATATTGTCAACCCTCAACTCTCATGGGAGTAACCTTCCTTAAACAGTGTGAAAATAAAATGGTTCTGGAAATAGGGTGCATGGTATCTGTTAGGTACCTGTGATTGCCAAAATCTGTAATCTTTTGCCAAAGATTATTAAAATATACTTTTCTTCTTACAGTTATTTATAACAAAACTAATTCTGATACTAGACACTCTTCCTAACACAGTAAACATGAAGAAACCCATAAAATTCAGTACACAAAATAAAACTGGTAACATGAAAAACAGTTTTCTCACTAGTAATTCCTTAGAATTCTGTGATCTTTTGTGTTAACATATCAATTTTTAAAAATTATTTCAGACAATATTCACTTTTCATAACACATAAAATCTATAATACTACAAGCACTGCATAACAAATAAAATTCTTGAAATTAAAACTTTAAACTTGAGTCTTGGCTCAAAGGGAGGACAGGTGGTGGTATGGAGGCATTGTACTGTATAACTAATCCTTGATTCATTAACACCAAACTCATGACAGAGACTGTAGATATTTCAGGAGGAAACTTTTTAAAGTATTTTATTTTTTCATTAATCCTCACCTGACTTTGCACACTTAGGCTTAGGGCCCAAAGGACTTTCACTATTCTTTTGAGTCAAAATGGCAATATAAAACTTGAGTTTTAAAGGCAGGCAATGAAAATATCCAATAAATTCATGGGAAGTTCTTTACAACAATAGGGTGTGGAGGGTAGCTAGTTGATGCAGTGGACAGAGTACCAGCCCTAAAGGAAGGAGTACCTGAGTTCAAATATGGCCTCAGACACTTAATAATTAACTAGCTGTGCAACCTCAGACAAGTCACTTAACTCCATTACCTTGAAAAAAAATAGGGTGAACAAGACCACCGAAGTGCCTAGTAGAATGCTAACCTTTCCACAAATTTCCATCGTACCTTACATTTTTTTTCCTCTACCACACATAACCATGAATGTTTCTGGTTACCAATGTAAAGGCTAAAATAAAATTATTAATAAAATCACACTTATGTTTGAAATCACAAAAGTTAAAAATATTGAGAATTGACTATGTGTGTTGCATTTTATAAAATATATTATTTTCTATATGTTATTTAAAAATAATATATCCATAAAGGTTTGATTTTAATTTAATTTTAATAATTAATTTAATATTAATATTAATTAATAATTAGATTAATTAATTTAATTTTAATAATATATACATATAGTGTATTAAATTTAATTTAATAAAAGGACAGAGAAATCAATGTCAATAATCGATGCTGCAAGAGAGAACTCATTTTTATAGTTTTTAGAGACAATTGAGTAGTTGAAGAGTTAGACTCACAGTCGGGAAGATATGAGTTCACATCCAGTCTCAATCCTGCTGTATAACCCTGGACATTTATTCTCTGTATCATTTTCTGCAATTATAAAGTAGATATAATAATGGTGCCTATTATTTTGAGAAACAATTGAGATGTTTCTAAAGTGCTTACAGCAATATCTGAGGCATCTGGTACTTAACAAAATGCTTCTTTCCCCCTTTATAGTTTACAAAGTGTTTTCACTTGCTTTCTCTCATTTTACCTTCACAACAAACCTGTGAGGGAGATAGCATAGGTACAATTAGTCCCATTTTAAAACTGAGGAAATGAAACTTGAGAAATTAAATGACTTGTCTGAGATTAGGCAGTAGCAAGTGTCAGAAACAATCTAGATCTTCGAGGATCCAAGACCAAGGCTGTTTCAATCCAACAAACTGCCTCTTTCAGAGAAGTAGAAAACAAACTCAACAATTACATATTTTGAATAGTATCATATCTGTACCTCTCTTTAGCCTTTGTGTTCTAATATATATATTATGATTATTCTCATGTGCATCATATCTTCTTTATTAGATTAAAATGGAGAAATTATGTTCTATTTACACTTTTGTACTACCCAATGCCCAGTCCAGCTCATTACATATGCTTAATGTTGATGATGATGATGATGATGATGATGGTGGTGGTGATGTTTGCCCTTTCTTCTTGAAAAAGACCATGACATCAGAAGGTGATGCGATGACAAGAAAATGAATTGGATTGGGGTGGGGGGGTACTGGGTTAAGCCATCAGCCCCACTTTCTCCTCCAAAGCTATCTGGGTCCAATGGCCAGATATGAATCAGTACGACTGGAATTGACCCTGGATGTGAGGCAATCAAAGTTAAGTGACTTTCCTAAAGTCACAAGGTTAATGTCAAGTGTCTTATCTCAAGTGTCAGGTCCTCCTGACTCCAAGATTGGTGCTCTATCTACTATACCACCTAGCTGCCCCTATGTTAATAAGTATTTGTTGAATGAATTGAATGAGAGGGAAGCATGAAGAGAAAAACACTAAATGTTGAAATGTTTATAGAGAAGTTTCAAAATTTAGTAAAGATCTGTATAGAGATCAAATGAAATAACATGTTAATCACTTTGCAAACAAAATATTATATATGTATATGTGTAAGTAAATATGTTTACACTGGTAATATATTACTTACTAGTGATTATAGAAAAAAACTTGGACTAGACCTGTATCTTCATTCATACAGAAAACTTCCAGGGAAAGAAATTCTTTCTACCAGTACAGGTGAGAAAATTATAGTCTTAGGAAGTTGCCTAGACTAGTGGAAGATTAAGTGATTTGTCCCAGGTAACATGGTCACTGTGTTTCCAGGGTGTATCTTGGATCCAGGTATTTCTGCCTTTGAATCTGGCTCTCTAACTATTCTGCCAAGCTCCTTCTCTGTAACCTATGTGAGGAAAACGTACAGTGAGGATTAGTCAGTCTGTTGAGAGGCAGGTTTGAATATACCATAAGTCTCGATGACTTAGAATGAAAAGTTTAAAAATAAAGCCAATGTTGTCTCTTTTGGAAGATTAAGTTAATAGTATACTTATTCATCAATATATCCTACTGAGACAAAAGTACTGAAGCTTTTAATTTAACACATACATTCATTAGAGGAGCCAAGTTTAAGGACCCTATGTGAAAACCTACAGAAAATACAATTCTATAAGTACATAATGATAACAACAACAACAATAATAATAATAATAATAATAAACAGCTAACGTTTCTATAGAATTTACTCTGCACCAGGAACTTTGTTGAGTACTTTATAATTATTATCCAGACAGAGTGAAAGCATTTATTTGCCAAGAATATTTTCATTAATCAAGAACAAGTGTCAGAGATTCAAAATCCATCAGATATCATCATAGTTCTGACCATAAATGATGCCAACTCACAATTCAGCAGTAACCCTCCAAGCAGCTTCCAGGAAACAAAAGTCTTTGAGTTCTGGGGGTGAGTGTGCTTGAAGGTCTGAGAGGAAAGATCATACTAACAATTAGACCACTGCAAGACAGGTTTGGATGATGTTTTGCTGTAGTCCAGTGTTGCTCAACCACAGAGTATCTCATTGATATGTGGGGAAAACCCATCCTGAGGATTAATCAGTCCATTGAGAGACAGGCTTGGATATACCATGAGTCACTGCTTTGTCACTGATATAACATACTGGTATTTTTCCCAGCATTGCTAGAACACCGAGGTGCCTCATTGATACAGGAAGGGAAATCATACTCAAAGACCAAGGTTTCTGGAAGCATCCAGACCATTCCCAGAAGTCCCGTTTTCCATCTTCACCAAAAGGTGAAATGGTTCTGGAAAAGGCAAGTGAGAAGGATATTTTTATACCATATAGCCCTCACTATAATAAGCATAATGTGCAAGTCATATCATCATTAATGTGGATAACTATCAGTGTTATTATTATCATCCAACTTGAGTCTCACAACAATCCTGAAGAGGTACTATTACTATCCTCATTTTACAGATAAAGAAACTGAGACAGAGGTTAAGTGATTTGTCTAGGCTAACATAGTAAATGTCAAAGGGTAGATTTGAACTTAGGTTTTCCTGACTCCAGGTCCACTCTATTCAAAGAGCCATATATAAGGTCCTGGAAAATTGAATAGGTCAAATACACAAAGCAAACACAATTCATATCACACATTCAAATGAGCCTCAAGAAATCATGGTGGGGGTGGCTAGGTGGTGCAATGGATAGGGCACCGGCCCTGGAGTCAGGAGTACCTGAGTTCAAATCCAGTCTCAGACACTTAATAATTATCTAGCTGTGTGGTCTTGGGCAAGCCACTTAACCCCATTACCTTACCAAAAAAAAAAGGTCACAAGGGATCTTTTTAATGGCCCCATAAAAAGCAAAGATTTCTAAACTGTTATAGTCATCTAAAATAGATTAGGTCACCCTAGAAGGTAGTAGGTTCCCCAATCACTGGAAACTCCAGAGTATAATAAACCATTTTAAAGGGGTTGTGGAAAGAATTCCTGTTCTCAGAATTCAGGTGTCTATTGGACCAGAAGGCCTAGGAGGTCTTCAGCACCTTCTTTTCTGAGGAGACTTATGGGGATTTTTGATCATATATCTTGAACTTTTTAGCTCTTTCATTGCACATGAGCATTCCTACAGGTTATCAGGAAATATAGGTGTTTATACATTGCAGTATAAATGTGAGTTATAGCCTTAAAGGAACTGGAAAATACAATGGAAAAAAAAGACAACAGAAACTTATGCTTGCAATTAAGAACAGATGATTTCATTTATTCTGGCCATTCTTGTTTAGTTAACAGTGCAAATTTTTAATCATCTAAATGTGTAGCCATTCTAGCCTCACGCTCTTTCTTACTCTTTCTCTTCCAGTTTGTTTCTATTGATTCCCAAGCAGGACATTCCTTTTCCTGCTTCCCAAGTCTACAGCTGTATGAATTTTAGACTTTACCTGATAAAGGTTAATTCTTATGATTGGCTCTCCAATCTGAACTTTTTTCCATAAGACTGTGACATGGAAGCACATTTCTGTGACTCTGCATCACCACTGGGCCACCTCCTATGGCCTTCCTTCCATGAATGACCCCTTTCTTTCTTTCCATCCTTCTATCTCTGTGGAACCATCTGGTTGCCATTCATTCTGTTACTGCCTGGAATCTTACGGTGGGAAAGATCGCCTGCCTTCATCCACAGCCCGATTCACACAGCTCTTAAATAAATTAAATGAAGGGGCTGGTCTTAGCTGGCAATGGTCCCAGTGATGGAGATCAAAGAGACAGGGTTGCGTCTGTAATTCCGCCCTCTCTGAAAATAGCAACAGGAGCTCAACAAAATATTGCTGAAGGAAGGCAGGGCAGGGAGAAATAGGCTTAACTAATTTGTGTTTGTGTGTGTGTATTTACATGTGTGTATGTATGTGTGTGTTAGAACTTTGGTGTGGATAGAATCTTACAAAACTATCCATCTAACCAGTCGGCTTCTGAGACCACACCATAAATATTTATTCACCAGAGTGGCTTGGGTTTGACATTCACCTTAACATGAAAGCTAAAGCAAAGGTATGAAGGCAAAAGTAAAAACCCACAGAGTAACTCAGGGTTATGAATGGTCCCCACCCCAGCACTTCCAGCATAGACCTTTAGCCCTTGACTTTGCCTCTTTCCTGAAGAGAATAATATGTCTACTTCCAATGCAGGGTATTCTGCATTGAAACTTTGGTATTTCTGCTCTAAAGATATCAATGTATCTATCCTTAAAAACTGAAGTCTTTCTCAACTCTTACTAATAATATTCATATCTGGTGTGTGAGAAATTGGAGAGATCTCTCTTGTGGAAGTCATCTCTTTTTTGTTTTGTATGGTATATACAACAATTTCATGATAGTCATTTTCCAATTATTAGCTTTCAGAAAATAATTTCCTTAATGAAGTAAAAGAAAAGAAGGAGGATGAAAATAAGATTCTCCTTCACAACATAATACCAATCTTCTCAGATTTATGTGATATTACTCATCTCCAAACATTCTGCAGCCACCAAGCTAGGCAGCTATGTAGTGTAGTGAATAGAATGCTGGGATCTAGAATCTTGAGCAAGTCACCAGACCCTGTTTTCCTCAGATAACAGCAAATGTAAAAGGAGATTAAAACAGCACCTTTTGGGCAGCTTGGTGGCACAGTGGATGGAGCACCAGTCATGGAGTCAGGAGGAACTGAGTTCCAATCTGGCCTCAGACACTTAATAATTGTCTTGCTGTGTTAGCTTGGGCAAGTCACTTAACTCCATTGCCTTAAATAAATAAAATTCTAAAAAATAACAACTCCTTTCTAGTAAAGATACTATGATGGTTAAGTGACACACTATTTGTAAAGCACTTAGCATAGGGTCTGGCAAATATGAATGCTTATTCCTTCTTCCCTACCCACTCCCATGATGAATCAGTATGTCACCTGAAAATTTCCTTCCTCTCTGACTTTGCTCAAATTCTTCCTATTCATTTCTTCCTTCTCATTACCTGATAAATGCCTTCAAAGTCCAACTCCAGGGTATCTTCTTCCTAAAGAAATCCCCTGTTTCCCCTATGTAACTTTATTTGGGGCTTTTTAAAAAAAATACATGAACTTATAAAATTGTATAGACTACGAATTCATTGAGGGAAAGGACAATAGAAGGAATCATTCTCAAAAGTTCTCAGTGGACTAAAAGGGGTACGATTACATAGAGTTTAGAGAGTTGGTCTCAGGGTCAGTTTCAAGATCTGCTTCTGACACATACCAACTGTGTGATCCTGGAAAATTCACCTCCTCTCTCTACAAGGTCAGGAAATTCTCTAAATCTTTACATTTAAGAATCATTACTGATGCACATTCATAAAGGGAGTTTACTTGTGGGAGATTGCCTAGACCAGTGAAATCATATTAACCCAAATAAATTACAGTTCAGTGAAATCAGCTTCCCAAGTACAGCATAGGAGAGGTATAGTTAGACAACAGTTTCTTTGAAAAAGATTTAGAAATTCAATGAATTGTGAGTTCAATGTGAGTCAACATGACATCCCTCACCCCCTCGTCCCCCCCCAAAAAAAAATCTACCTCCATCTTAGGCTTCAATAATAAAGGCATAGTGTCTAAAATGAGGGAGGCACTACTGTATTCTGCTCTGGTCAGACCACACCTGGAGTGCTGTGTTCAGTTCCCAAGTACCACATCTTAAGGACACTAACGGACTAGGATGTGCCCAGAAGAGAGTGGCTGAAATGATGAAAGGACTGGCAATCAATTGATCAATTGAAGGACCTGGGAATGTTTATTTACTTTTCATTTCTTTTCTGGTAGTTCATATGGACAGTCTTTATCTTATTACTGACCTCATGATTTCTTTTTAATAATATTAAGGGGGAAAGAAAATTTCTCATACAGTTCCCAGTACTTCAGTGATGTGGCTTAGGTAATCTCTTTTCTAATCTCCTTGAGGTGGTCTTAGCCAGTCCAACTTTAAAACCGCTTCCAGAATTCAGAAGTAACCTTTTCAGAAAGAAAAAAGCACAAATTACAGCCTTAAGTTTCTCTGAGCATTAAATTTAGTTTCATTCTCTTTGGCTCTAAGAAGGAAATTGACAAATTAAGGAGAGAACAGATAAGGGCAATCCAAGTATTAAAAATGGGTTGAACAATAAACCCTCTAATAGAAAGGTTAAGAGATCCATCCATGTTCAGTCTGATGAAATAATGACAGTAAGAAGTCTGAGGAGACATGATCACTGCCTAAAAATATGTAGAAGATATTATATGGAACTCAGAAATCAAATATCCCTATTTATCATCATGAACTGCATGAGAAGTAATGGCTATAGTGAAGGAAACTTTTGTATCATAAGTATAATTACAGCTCTGGAATATATTGTCCAGAGTATAATAAACAATTATCATTATGAAAATTTAGGCTTCAGTCTTTAGTTATAGGGCTCCAATTCAAATCAGCTGTGTTGGACCCGAACAAAGGAAAAGCAAAAAATGCAATAGCCCCTATTCTCAAGGAGGGTCTGATCCTTCATGGCCACATTTGGGCTTTCTTGGCAAAAACACTATAGAGGTTTCTTCCCCTTTTCTTCTCCAGCTCATTTTAACAGAGAAGGAAACTGGGGCAAAGAGAATTAAATGACTTGTCCAGGATCATACAACCCAGGTCATGAAGTTGGATCTTCCAGACTTCAAATTCAGTGCTTTATCCACCTAATTGCCAATGGTAAATTTAGGGAGCAGCAATTTGATTGGAGTTTAGGTTCACAAAGTGGATTAACATGAAAAGGGCTAGGTAGATGGGCTAAGGGAGTAGGGATTGTAAAGGGTTTTAGATGTCAGACTGAGGAATTTGTTTTCAATTCTAGAGGGGTGAGAGAGAGTCAACCAGTCAGAGTTTTGAGGAAGAGTTCAGACTTTGATTTTAGGAATATCAATTTGGCAACTGGTTAGAGGGTGGTTTAAAAATGGAGAGAGGCTAGAGTTAAGGAAATCAATTTGGAGACCATTGTAATAGTCGAGATAAGAGGTAATAAAATCTTGGATAATATAGTAGAAATATGAGTAGAGATGAGAGAATGGATTCAGGAGATTTTATATAACTAAAATCAACATGGTTTGGCAGCAAACTGATTGGAAGGAGAGAGAGAGGCAGGTGGGAAAAAAGAAAAGCAGAATGATTCTTAAGATTATGAGATAGAATGGTAGAATGGTGGTTCTCTCAACACAGATGGGAGACTTTGGAGGTCAAGTGAGTTTGGGAGCAGGGAAATAATATGCCTGAGATAGACTGAGTTTTAGACTCTACTCAGATATCCAGGAGGAGATGTCTAACAGGCAGTTGGTGATGTGGGGCTCGATTCAGTTAATAATTGAACTGCATTATAGAGAAGTGCATTTTCCAGGAATAAACATGATCATCCCATCATACTACATTTGGAGTGCTGTGTTCAGTTCCAGTTTTGGGAAGGACATTTAGTAGCTAAAGAATATCCAAAGGTGGAACATGATGATGAAGGTATTCCAAATATATTTCACAGGAGGACTGCTTGAAAGAAATTGCAATATTCAGCCTGGAGAAAAGAAGACATTGGAGGAATGTGGGAGGATATAACATATCTTCAAGTGTTTGAAGGCATATCATATAGAAGAGGCTTGGACTTATTCTTTTATTCCTGGAGAGAAGTATTAGAAATAATTTGTAAGAATTATGATGAAAAACTCAGGCTTGGTGTTAGAGAAAAGTTTCCTAACTAGAGTATCCAAAAATGGAATGAACTTCTGCTAGAGGAAATTTCTCCATCATTTTAATATTGACTAAATGATCACTTGAGCAGTACGTTGTCAAAGAGATCCTTTTTCAAGAATGGGTTGAACTAGGTGAGCAATGTTACTTCCCATTTTGAAATTCAATGATACTTGAGTTCCATGATCAGGGTTTAATACATATATTTTGAAATAATCTGGAGGCTAAAAATCTTCACTAGAGCAATTCAAGCTTAGCTCTCTGGATATGGTTCTTGAAAGTTGTACAACAGTTGCAGTCACCTCATTGACTTCACATTTGTCTCCCATTCTACCCTACTCACTATCCTTAATTTTCAAAAATTTTCTTATCCTCTCATTCACATCTCCTCTCCCCCCCCAAAAAAAATCTCCCCCTTCACATATATATTACTTCTCTGCTCTCATGGGAAACATGAAATAATAAAATAAGACTTACTTGAGGCAGTTTGTTGCATATTTGGAGGGAACAGCAAGTTGTATGTGGTAGATTTGCCATTTCATGTGCAAATTTTATTATTGTACTGTTATAAAAATTCTCATTTTGTTGCATTAATTTAAAATAAAATAAATTTATACTAAATATGGGAAGGAAGGAAGGAAGGAAGGAAGGAAGGAAGGAAGGAAGGAAGGAAGGAAGGAAGGAAGGGAGGGAAATTAATTTTGTTTGACAAGCAACCTTCAGAACCTGGAAAAGAATAGCATAACATTAGGGATGGATAGATTTGTAAACCTCATTTTAGGCACACATGCACAAGAATATATGGATATAAGGTATATAGAGGAGAAGGAAGTTGTTTTGCTTTTTATTGAGGTGGCAGGTGTCAGAGCTAAATAAGGAAAATAGAAGCAAAGGGAAATTTGTTGTATTTCCGTGTGTGGTGTTTTACAAATAGAAGAAAACTCAGAAACTTAGAAACCACTTATAAGAAGATAAATAGGAGAAGTATAATATCAGCTGAACTAACAAATGGATGGTTAGGGTAAGATATGGACATGGAGGCCACATATAGTGGGAAACACAAAATAGAAGAGAGTGGAGCAAAAGTAAAGCAAATTAAGTTTTTCTGCCATTTACCCCCAACCTAAGCCTTTGTGTTACTGGACTGATTTGTTGTGGGAGAACTGTTGGAGACAGTAGATTTGGCACTAGTCAGGGAAGCTAAGAGCCAGGAGAAAGGTCTGATGCCAACTAAAAACCCTGGCTCCTTTCTTTAAAGAAAGAAAGAGAAGTAATGGGGTAGATTTGGATGGGGGTAGGGAGAATTAAGGTTGAGAGCAGGGAAAGGAAAGAGACTTTCATGCAGGGAGAATCAGAGCACTGGGTTAATGAAGGCCAGGCAAGCTCCAGGAGACTGTAAAGAGACCGGTAAGGTGCTTCCTCCACTATCTGGCACCAAACCAATTCCTGGCATTCGTGCTGCTACTGCCATTCATGCATAGCTTCAGAATGAATAAGAAAAGAGGGATTATTTAAGAGACACCTGTTGTGAAATGGGAATGATGACTGTCACCTTGGGACTTTCACCTCTCTTCTTCCAGGATTCCTGCTCTTCTTCCCCATCCCCATCCCCCACCCTGTTTTTATTTGGTTATGGAAATATGTAGTCTTTTCTAGTCTATGAGACAAAGTGATTTTGCCTCCTTGCTGGCATAGTTTCTTTGAGATTAGTTAAGGCCAGAGTGATTACATTTCTATTTCTCCAGAAGGATGTTGGGAGTTGTTAGAACTTCTTTGGCATCAGTCAGACAGAAAGACTCACTTTTTTTTTTCCATTACTGATCTGAGCTGATGAAAGCTGCAAATATGAAAGGAAACCTGAGAGACTTCATTGTTTGTCTCTCTATCCAGTCCACTGTGAGAGGCCATGTAAGGTAGTAGAGAGCACAAGGAAACTGGAAGCAATTGAACTGGGTTCAGATCCTGGTCCCTATATTAACTAGCCATGGCAGAGAATTCAAACTCCCCGAGTTCACTCATCTGTAAAACCAGCAGGTTTGCCTCATTAGAAGCACTCTACAAATCTTATAGTGCTTTTTTAAAGTAAGCTAATATTTTAATACAAATACTTGATTTACTAGAAAAGAAGTTATATGTGATATGGGGCTCCCTGAAAATTTCTGGATAAATCTAAACTGATCTGTGTTGCATTTAATTTAAAGAGAGATGATGCAAAGAAACAAATACAGGCTTGAAGTTTCAAGAAGGAAAATTATCAGAAGTACATTGCATCAATGCACTTATCTTTGCCATCATTTATAATATTTATTGAAAGCCTATTTTTCAAAGTGTTGTGCCAATGAGCATAGTAGTCAACATTTCCTCCTTGAATCTTACATGAAGAAAAGCAAAATATATCTTAGAGATTCTACCAAGAAACTTGTCATTTCTTGAACTTTTCCTTCTTCCTTGAATATTGCTATGTTGGGATTACTGATTTAGTTCTTTGTAATTACCGGAGGAAAGAGGTCTTGTTAGAACTGCATATGCAAAATATAATGTCATTGAATTTTCTTTTACATGAAGAAAGAACTTTTTGCCAGAAGCAAATTTACTCATGCTCAAATTTACTCGTGGTATCTGGAAAGAAAAGAGGCGATTGAGATTCTGCATACAATCCATCTGAAATCTTATTACTTTATGGCATCTTAATTTCAGAATTCAGAATATGAAATAGATATTAAATCAGCTATATGGATTAGAAAACCCCCTTATAATGGGATTACTTCTCCAAGCAGTTCATCTCCACTAATTTCTTTCTCCAAAGTCTTTGTGGTCTAAATTTCCAGATACAACCTTTTCTAGCAATGGATGAACAAATGAATAGGAGGTCATGTTTTGTGTGTACTATTGCTGCTGCTGTTGTTGTTTTAAGAAACTGGTCATCACAACTTAGAAGATAGGAGCCATACAACACTATTGAAACTCCTTGGGAAATTGACTGATATTGAAAGATTAGACTCAGACAAGTGCTGAAATACTGTCTGTTTATCTGAAGCTTGTTTGAACCATCCCAATCTCTTGGGTCTGAAAAGTTGAGCCAAAAAATTTCTTGAGCCAGACTTTCTCGCAAGATTTCCTGTACTTCCTGTTTCTAGATGAGCCAGAAATACCACGAGAATGACCTTTCTCGTGGTATTTTTGAACCTCTAGTCCGGAATGAAGACGATGTAGAGTCCATTCCCTGATCCTCACAAAATAAAGAGAGAATTCTTAAAATTGAATCTTTTTTCATTTTTCAAAACTTCAAACAGGCTTGGTTGCTCCTCAGGGGTAACAACTGAAATTAATATTCATTCTTTTCTAAGTCATCACATTCAGCTAGTAACGACTCATCTTTAAGGATCTATTAATTTATAACTCCTCCAAGATGTTTGCTGTGAGGAAATATGCAAAACAATAAAAAAATCACAATGGAATTATATAACCTTGGATAAAAGAAAATGCCATTCTTGTACAACTGCATATTGAGAGTTGTATTAGTGCATTAGTGTATGTGAAACATAATATCATATATTTGTTTTCTTTGTTCTTTACCCCTTTGTTCGAAGGGTCAGGATATCCTGATGCTCATGACTATGGCAAAATAATGAACAAAAATAAAAACAATCAGATGCTTAGGAAACCCTGGGTTGGTATCATCAGGGAAGTCTGTGACTGTGGAATGAGTTTAAGATCCAGATAAAATGCAAGTATGTTCCTTTAGTCCATGAGCAACTAATTTTTAACTAATTTCTAGAAAATTTTAATGGGAATAGTAAAAATAAAAGTAAAAATAAAAGTAGCAATGTAGTTTTAAAAAAGTAATAAATGCATCAAGTTGGTTCCTGCTATCTCTCATCTCTAATTGGAAAAAAAATGAAAAAGGCATGGTTTTTTGTATAAGCAGAGCATTCAAAATTTATGTTCCTGTAGGTATAATAATTATAAGTGCTTTATTAATATTTTGATCACTAAGTTCACAAAGGGAAGGTACAAGGTACCTTTTTCATATATTTTATATTTTTATATTTCAGCACACTCTATTGGAACTTCTTCATCTATGAGGAAAGATAGAGTTTGTTTGCCAGTGTACTTTTCCATCTGGAAAAAAAAGGGTACAAGTCACTGAATTCACTGTGGAAAAACCAAACTTATTAGCCATGGGTTGAGAGGAATAAGAATAATAAGAAAACATATTAAGGAAGCTTTCAGAAGCCTCCTTTAAAAAGAGAGAGAGAGAGAGTAAAAATAAAACACAGTCTCCCTACAGTCTTCCTCCTCCTCTTCCCTAAATTTCCTTCTCCTCCCTTGAAGAAACATCAAATGATGTTTGTCGTATGATAAACCAGCTCAAAAAGGATTGTAGATCAGAAATAACTGATTGTACATCTGCAAAAGAAAATACCAAGCAAAATAAAGCATTTTGCAATGCAGGGATACAAGGGAAAAAGTATAATACTCTACAAGAAAATAAGAGATGTGCATGAGAATAAGAATATCTAGGTTCAAAACATTCCTATAAACCCTACATGATGACAAAAGTGACAAATACAATACAGCCTCGTTTATATTTATAGTCAGAGACCTTCAAATCATCTACAGAGGTGTGTGTTCCTTTTTTATTTTACAATGGCTTTTGACTTCCAGGATTAGTGCTTGTGTCCCTAAACTTCAGGGAAATTGTTACACCCATCCCGATTGTCCTCAGATGAACCTGTCTCAGGTAGAGGGTCCAATAGTTCTGGAGACTAGATCTGAAGTCCACAATGCTATCTCCTAGGAAGGTGGCTTTTCTCTAGCTACTTTTCTTCCTTCTCACTGCCTGCCAGGCATGCCCCATGGTCTTTTTTCAGATTCTTTTGTATATTTTTAACTGTTGTTACTTTTCTTCAAAACTGAACTAAAACTGTCTTGAGCTATTTGTTCAGATTACACAACAGCATTGGACTTATGCATGCAGATCTTGATGTTTCCCTAATTCACTTCTTTCACAGTTAGCTTAGGAATGTGAATCAATGTTATTCCCCTTCCAGCTGAAGGGCAGCTGAGGTTACAAAGGGATTTGAGGAATAGGTCCCAAAACCCCTTAGGTTTGCTGAGAAGCAAGGGGACAGCAAGAAGAAGAAATGGGAAGGGGGGGGTGGGGAAAGAAAGGAGTTGCAGCATTTAATTGTGTGTCTGTGGGTAAATTCAAATAGCTTTCTTAATATCTTCATCATAATGCAGTCATTAGTGGAAAGGAGAGAGATGGCCCCCTGCCAGACCATCCAGAGAGAAGCAGCTGTGAACTGGTTCGGCTGGACTGTTCAAGCTTCCTTCTGTTTATTGAGGACTCCTTCAAGCTGCAGGGCATGGTTTGGTGAAGTTTTTTCGGTTTACTAAATCAGCAGCTGTTCACCTGAGAACCTCAGATAACAGAACTCTGTATGGTAAGAGAGAAGGATGAAAAAAAAAGAAGTTAAGCCCCACGTTCAGGAAATTCTCTGGTGCATTGTAGCAGTTTGGACGAACTTTGAGAAGAGCCAAAAGGAAAAAAAAAAAAAGAATAGATAAATGAACAAGGGAAAAGGAGGAAACCTCGGTGGCTTTTTTCCCCTGCTGTCATTCCAGCTGTAGCCTGGGATTAATTAAGTATTGTGAACTCAGTGCTTGGGAGAGAGGGAGGGAGGGAGGGAAATGCATTCTATCTCTAAGGAAGGAGAAGTATAGTAACTGTCTGAGATCGCTCACCAGTGAGGAGTCTCGGGAAGCAGATCTCTCCTCAGAGTTTGTTGGGAGACTGAAGGGGCAGTGCCGCTGCCTGCCCCGCAGGGCTGGAGCAGCCTTCCCTGCCAGTGGCTGGGCATGATTTTTCTTGTGCTGGTTTCCCTGCGCCTGTGAAGAAGCTCCCCTCTGGTCGCGGCGGCGGCGGCGGCGGCGGCGGCTGCAGCGGCGGCGGCGGCAGCACCTCTGGAGAACAGGGCAGAATGCCTGTGTTAGATCGATGTTTTAACTCGGCAGAGCTGGGCAGAAGGTGGACTCCTCGGGAAGGTCTGCTGCCCTCTTCCATGGGCAGCCGGCCAGAGTATCAGCAGGGACCGTTGACCTGGGAGCTGCCAGAGATGATCAGGATGGTAAAGCTTGTTTGGAAATCCCAAAGTGAGCTGCAGGGGACCAAACAAAGAGGGCTTCTGGAAGCCGAAGATGCTGTCAACAGCCTCTCAGGTAACTGGAATTGGAGGGCAGAAAAGGTGACAAGGGCAAATCTGACAACGTCCCAATTCCTTCCCTATAGGAATCTGACTAACACGGAAAGGGGATGAGGTGAGCAAGAGAGAGAAGGACCAAAAGGGTCGCCTAGAAACCTTTGGTCATTTGGAAACTCTATTTCAGAATGCATTTTAGAGTGGAAAGTTAAGTGAGTTTCTGAAAGAACCTTCTTCTTAGAGCGTTTTGGGAGGTTCTTTATATAAAAAGTAATGTATTTTCCCATAATTATATAAAACCACAGTAGTTTATATTGGCTTTCATTCTAGTCAGAGCCTACATACTTTGGGGGCAAGTTGCTAATCCTCTTTTCCTTAGCTTCCCCTTTGGGGAAATAAGTACAGCTCTTGGATACCTTAGGTGCAGCCAAAAAAAAACTAACTAGTATCAACCAATCAACAAGCATTGATTAAATATCCACTATATACTGGGCACTGTGCTCAAAGGCTGAAATGAAACAGTTCCTACCCTCAATGAACTTTCATTCTATCAAATTAGTCCACGTGTACATATTTAAATATACTTAAGAATTTAGATTTTTTAAAAATCATTTCCTTGGCATCAGTAACTGAGGAATCAGGAAAATCTTTACATAGGAGATAACATTTGAAATGTTTTGAAAAAAGTAGCTACTTGAAAGATTATTCAAGTCACAATGTTATCATTTCCTTTCCTATTTGGGACAGTTGCTTAGAACTTCACAATGTTTCCTAAAATGAGAACTATGACAACTTTTTTAGGGATTGGGCTTTATTTTTAAAAAATCAACCCAGAGTATATCATCATTTGGAAATTTGAAAACCAGCTGAAAGTTTCTTTATCTTAGGTGAATTCTTGAGACATACAAGTGGAAGGAAGTGGCATTGGAACTGAAAGAAAGAATGTGAACCATAGGTTCACAGATCCAGAGCTCACAGGGACTTTTACAAGTCATAACTCATTCATTGTACAAATGAGGAAGTGAGTCCTGAAAGGTGTGTAATTTGTCTAAAGTCACAGGGGTCGTAAGTAAAGGATCTCTGACTCTCAATTTCATATTTTTTCCTATTATATCATCTGGTAGAAGCATATGATCACAAATACTCAGAACAAAAAAGACCTTAGAGCTCTAATGAAACTGAGTCAGAAGTTCTAGGTTCAAATTCCAGTTCTGTTACTTACTACCTTTGTGACCTTAGACAAAGTTACTCAACTTTCAGATCTCACTTCCTCATTTGTACAATGAATGATTGGTTGGGGGGAAAAAAGAAGGAAACCAATGAGATTTTGAGGCTTGTGTGGCAAATGGGAGGTGGATGCATCCAGGAAGATGGACTTTGATCAAAAGAAATTAGTTAATGTGAAAGCATGAATATATTTCTTTTGAAGAGTGCTATGAAAATTGAAAAAAATTAGGCAAGAAACTGAACCCATGTCATAGGACCTAGGACAACTCACACAGTTTATTCCAGCTGATGACATGAGATCAGTTTATATTTCAGACTACACCTTGAAAACCATCCCACTCAAGCAAGTGTTGGTATGTCTATGTGTATGTGTATTTTTGTATTGCTCATACAGTACGCTACTGATTGCCAAGTTCTTAGCGAAAAAAAAAAATCCAGCTCATGAGAAAGGGAACTCCAGGAATTTTTGGTGACTTAGAAGTTTCCTGGATTGAGTGGGAGTAAATCTGCTTCATTCTCAGTATGCATCTTGGTCATCACCTCTCTTTTGCTATAGCATGTTCTTAAATAAGGGAGAAGGAAGGAGAAGGGGAAGTAAAAAGGAAAGGAAAGGGGTAAATGGGAAGGAGAAAGAGGGGAAAGGAAAGGGAAGAGGAAATGAAAAGGGGAAGGGGAAAGGGAAAGGGGAAAGGAAGAAATAGAAAAGAGGAAATCCCTTATACAGCACCTGCCATGTGTCTGGCACTAAGTGATTTTAAAAAAAGCTAGATGGGACAGTGAGTAGAACATCAACTCTGAAGTCAGGGGGACTTGAGTGCAAATCCTACCTCAATACTTCTTAGTTGTGTGACCTTGGGCAAGTCGATTCATCTTGATTGCCTCACATCCAAGGTCATCTCTAATTACCCTGATCCATATCTGGCCACTGGACCCAGATAATTCCAGAGGAGAAAGTGAATTTGGTGACTTAACCCTCACTCAAATTCAATTCACGTGTATTATATGACTTCACTTCCCTGATGTCATGGTCTTCTTTGAAAATAAAGGATATGCATCATCTCTAAGTGCTTTAAAAATATTATCTCAGTTGAACAAATAATCGAGTCTATCTTTATTTCCTGGAGACCTTTCTGGCCCCCTACTTACCTTCATTCCTATCCTCTGAGATTACCTTCTACCTACTCTCTCTCTTTCTGTTGCTGTCTCTGTGTCTCTGTCTCTCTGTTTCTCTCTCTCTCTCTCTCTCTCTCTCTCTCTCTCTATATATATATATATATATATATATATATATATATAATTATGTTTATTTACCTGCTAATTTTTACTTGAATATAATTTACATTAAAATGTAAGCTCCTTGGGGTCAGGAATGGTTTTTTGCCTTCTGTTTTATTCCTAATGCTTAGCACATAGTACTTATCATCTAATAAGTAATAATCTTCTTTCTAGAATAAGAGCTTTCTGTTCATTTATTTTCATGAGAAACTGCCTGTGAGGAAACCAGTTCAAATCTATCCTTAGAGACAACATTTAAGCATATAAGGTGTTTCTGATTCTCTTCCTCATTCATCTTTTTTTCATTTGGTGAGAAACCTTTCTGAAATAAGTTGGTTATGTTTGTTGGCAGTTAGATAGAAATATTACTGTATAATCACAAAGTGCAAGAAAGGTAGTCTAAGATTAGGATGGAGAGATATTTTTGAAACCTTCTAAGGGTCACTGCTCCCTTTTACAAAGGAGAAACTCAAGTCTTTGTCCAAGGTTATAAGGCATAGTTGTAATGAAGCATAGTTGAAGATTTTCAACCATTTCTTCTAATTGCAAAAAAACCTATAATTTTTTCCGATACTCAACACTGACTCTGTATGGAATCAAAAAGTGGCATCAGGTTGTTACCAAAATTTCACATTAAGGATTTTTCTGCTACTTTTGTGATCTTGAACAAGTCAAGCATGTCTTTTCTGGGCTTCAGCTTCCTCACCTGTTCAAGATTAGAATTGAACTAAATAATCACTAAGATCCCTTCTAATATTTGACCTCTATGATCTTCCTTTCCTGTTGATTGATCTTTTGCATTTATCTTTGTCTACTAATTCACATCTCTGAGTCTCAGTTCCCTTATCTGTAAAGTGAAGGTACAGAAGTTGTGATGCTTAAATGAGATAATGTATGCCAAAACTTTTGAAAATTCAAAAATAATTCTATAGGTATTATCTCAAATTCAACAAACAGAACTCATTTTTCTTTCCCCCAAAATACCTTTTCCAAACTTCCCTAGATTTGCCAAAGACAAACCATTCTTTCAGTTTCCCAGAGTTATAACTCCTCTCAAAGGAGTTTCTCAATTTCTCATAACCAACAAGTGGCCAAATCTTGTTGCTTTTCCCTCTACATCATCTTTCTATGTGATCCCCTTTCTCTCTATTTAGCTCACACTCTAGTCAATTCTCAACTATTTTATTGCAGATTCTCCTATTAGACTCCCCCTTTCATTCCAGTCTCAGCACTGTCACTAATGTCTTTCTCCTTAACTACAGATCTAACTACTGTTACTCCCCTATTCAGAAAACTCCTGTGACTTCTATTGCCATTAGAAACCATTAAAAAAGTCATCTTTTTAACCTTTAAATCCCTATGTCTCCAACCTATCTTCCCAACTTCATTGTAGATCATGCTCTTCCCAACCCTACAGTACAGTAAAGACAAGTCTTTTCTTAGTTCCTTTTGTTTTTGTGCTTTTGTATTCCTTTTCCCCCTACACCTGGTAGACCTTCCCCCTTTCCCCATTTCTTAAAATCTCCCTCTTTCTGCAAGGTGCAACTCTAACAGGACCTTCAACCTTTCCTGATCACCTCAAATTGGCTAAAGTCTCCCTCCCAAACTCCTTTATATTTAACTGTTTTGCAATATATGTAGATACATTTATGCAGTATACATATGCACAAAGATCTCGTGATGGCTATATTATATAAAGAAGCATATATAGTTATATATAAAATATAGTACTGTGCATAATATTTGGCTGTATTATACATAGCAATATATGTGTGTTATATATAACACTTGATAGCTATATTTGATATATATAAAACACTATAGCTATATATATAGCTCTTGAAAGTTATATTTTATACAGAATTATATAAATAGCATGATACATAATATATGAAATATATAATACAACATAGAACTATATATCAATATAATATATTATATATAAAATACTTGAGAGTAACAAAACACCTGTTCATACATCATCTCATTTGGACTACCCAACAACCTCCAGAGGTCAGAAGTGACTGCATGAAGGAAAAGTTGTCTCAGTAGACAAAAAATTGTCCATTAGCATAAATTTTCATACAGTTGAGGGGATGAAGTAAATGAAACTCTCTAGAATAGCTTTTATTCTAAATAAAAAATTTACATAACTATAAAACTTTAGTAAAATTTCTGCCAGAGTGACAGTCATATAATATTAATGATATGCAAAGTGGTTTCTTAAAGTTTCTTCAGTTTCTGACTAACCAAACTACATAATTTTATTCAGTCAGTTCCTAAAAGATTCCTGATATAAACCTTTCAAAGTTGAGCTGACTCTGTTAGAGCATTATTTTAATCTATTCTGCCTAGAATACCTTTCCCCACCACTCTAAAACCTCTATATCTTTTAGGACCAAATTGGGGTCCAGTCCTTATGGGGAGTCTTCTTTGAATGCCCTAGTACATAGTCATTCTTTTTTATGGAATATTTCTGTCACTCAACATTTATTCCATAAATTCTAAGCTTTCAATTATATAACTACCTAGCATTTGTTGTTTGTGGATTGTTTCTTGTGTGTGAGAGACTTATTTATCCAACTATGTTGATAAACAACCCAAGGGCAAAGACTGTGCCTTATATAGCTCTTGTTTACTCTTATGGCTTTAGATATAATCTTAAATAAATACAAAAATTACAGTTTTTAGAGTTGGTTTGGTTATTAATAATAATGATGGCTAACATTCATATAATACTTTAAAGTTGGCAAAGTACTTTACAAATATTATGCCTTTTGATCCTCAAAACATCCGTAGGAGATAAATGTTTTGGTAACCCTATTTTATAGATAAAGAAACTGAGACAAGAATTTAAGTAACTTACCTAGGGTCGTACAGCTAATAGATTCTGAAGTTGGATTAGAACTTAGGTCTTCCTGATTCTAACCCTTTAGCCCCATATAGGTCAAGCAATTTGGCCTTGGTCTCAATCAATTAAATAGAATTGAACTTAATTAAATTTAGCCTTTAATTTAATTAATTAATTAAGCAATATAGTAGGTTAGTGATAAGAAGAAGCCAAGGCAGTTACATTGATAACTGGGACATAGGAAGTTTCCACAATATAAATGATTTTGGAATTGAATTCATAGCTTCATATAGTTTAATCCATGGTGTTTATATTTTTAAACTATTCCGCCAAAACTTATTTCATCAATAAGAACAGAAATCATCTAATTGCTGGTACATAGCAGGTCCTTAATAAATATTTGTTAACTGACTTCCTTAGTGTCCTACTTTGTGCCTTGCCTACATAGGGTAGTGGTGATGAAAAGATCTCAAAGTACATACTGACTGAGCACCAGCTCTGACATGTCCTTTGAAACTAAAAAAACCTTGGCCTGGTGCTGGACTGTATGTCTATCATCTGCAGATCACCTTAGCATAGTTGAGAAAGGCTCATCCCAGGTCATTCCAAGAGCAATAAATTTCTCAGTCATAGCAGCTTTCAAAAACCATCTACCAACCCATATTGGAGTTGCAGTCTATCAGTGGAGGGAGAACCTATAACATTGTATGTTTACAAAGGAAAAGTAGCTGGAAACTAAGAAAGTGTTTTCATATGTAGAGTAGATGCTTCTTACTTAAGGATAAGTTTTAAGTGGATCAGCAAACATGATGATCAGAAAATGCCTAGATCTGGTAATAGAAGACCTGGATTGAAATTCAAAAACCTGTTTTACCTTATGAAAATTAAGTTTCTCTCTCTCTCTCTCTCTCTCTCTCTCTCTCTCTCTCTCTCTTTCTCCATTTTCCATTTTGTCTTCATTCCTCCAGTACTTTCTCACACTGGAATTTCCTTTGGTGGCTGGGGTCTTCACACCCTGGAACATTCTTCTACTCCAGCCCACTTCTTCATTGTTGAGTTCCTTCTAACTCCTTCTAGGGACTCCATTATGGGGAGCTTCCTTCCTTTCACTGTGTTTCTGGCTCTCAGGACTTCTTATCCTCTCCCTCTTCTATCTCCCTTTTGCATAATGTGTTCCCCCATTTGAATGTAAGCTCCTTGAGAGCAAGTAACTAGTACATGGTATGCACTTAATTAATGCTTACTACTTCAGTTTCTTCTATAAAAGTAAAAATGAGGGATTAAACTAGATGACTTCAATAACCTTTTCTAGTTTAAAATTCTTAACTCTATGATAATGATCTCTATGAATTTCAAAAATATTATGAATACATACTTTCAAAGTTTATAGAAATTGAAAGTTCTTAAAATATCTAATTTTACTTCAAAATTTTATTGTAGGATTTAGGGACTTTGGAGATCATTTATAGAAGAAAACTCTGAGGTAGAAATAATAAATATGACTTGCTCAAGAACGCATAGCTAGAAAGTAGTTGAGGCAGAATTTAAGCTAAAGATCTTTGGACTGCAAATCCAAATCTGAGATTGTCTTTCTTCAAGATCCAATTTAGCTGCTACCTCCTGGGTGAAGCTATTTCTCTTTTTCCTGTAGGTATAATATTCTCTTCTTCCTCTATTTTCCTTGTATGTGCTTTACTTCCCCTAAAGTAAAGGTAGGAATTCACTTCATTAGTATTTTTATGTTCCCAGGCCCTAATACATTGACTTGCATACAATCAGTTGTTTTTTTTAATAAACAAATTGTACTACCCCTTTTAGGGATTTCATTTTCCTCGCTGCCTGTGTCACTAGTCCCAAAGTTAGGCTTGCTGGCAATGATAAGGGTCAGTTGGATCTCCTAAATGGAATGAAAGGTAAAGAAGAGAAAAATATAAAGAATTGGAAGAAAAAGTAGTTTTTCTACTAATGTAGGGAAAGAGTTGGAAGAAGTAGGAAGGGTATGCATATTTGTGTGTGTGTGTGTGTGAGAGAGAGAGAGAGAGAGAGAGAGAGAGAGAGAGAGAGAGTGAGTGAGAATTTCACAAGGAAGAAGAGTTGTAAATTGTGAAAGACCAAGAAAAGGTGGGTCCATGGCATGTTCAGTCTTTCCCTAGTAGGGCAAAAAATACAGTGGAGAAGACATTGTCAGATAGTTCCCCACACCATGACCACCAGATGGAGCCATGAGTTTAAAACAATTTCATGGTGGGAATTGTGGGAGAAGAGAATTGGATTGGAATTGGGAATCCTCAGTGGATTGGAAGAAGAAATGACTCTTCTTGTATATGGACATTCACAAGTCAAGGATTCTTACTTCAGCAAGAATCTCTAGCTAGGCATTACCTATCACACTGACTTCTGGTGAAATATTTATGTTTATTTTACTTCATTAAGTCTTAACCATAACTTGCTTGGGTTTTGAAGCAGCCTGATGAGATAAAATAGTTCTCAACAAAAAGAAGTACTAGGTTAGATACATACTGGCTATAACTGTGTGACCCAATCCAAATCCCTTCACTTCTCAATGTCCTAGGAAGCTCTCTAAGGCTGGATTGGAGAGAAGGTGCCAATCTGCATTGGGAGAGGAAGTTTCCTCATCAGGGACTTCCTTAGTTCATTAAATCGCATACCCATTCCCTATGCCATGATTGTTTTATTACTTACAGAGTCAATGAAGGGTGACCTGCTAAGTAGAGCAAAGATGAGGCAAGCATGTGATACACTTTAACTTATATGGCAGCAAGAGGAATATGACTGATGATATGATTTCTTGCACCCTTTCTTTCTTTCTTGTTACTTCCTCCTTCTTTCCTATACTGAGGTTGTGCTAGCTCCAATTACCTTTCCTTGTGAACATCTTTGCTTCAGCCTCAATCATGCTTTTCTTTTCCATTTCCCCAAGAGTTCTCTCCCTCCTGAAGTTACCTTGTGTTTACTTTTCTGTGTGCCTACTATTTCCTCCCAGTAGAATATAAGCACCCTGAAGTCAGGAACTTTTTCATTTGAATATTTATGTCCCCATTATCACTCATGGTGATTTGTACTTTGCAAGTGCTTAGTATTTGTTGAATATGTTTAGTCTTAGTCTGAACCAAAATTCACCACTGCCACCAATATCATTTCTCCTTCCATTCAACCCCACTCAACAAAACAAATAAAAAACTTATAGAATCCTTGGCTTGATGAGGATATTATATCTCAGTATGCCTTATGTTGAATCTTATGTTCTAGGTTCATCTTTATTTTTTCATCTGGAAATATATCTTGATTAAGTTAAATATTGTTGAATATCAAGCATCATCACTTCAGAACATGGGCATTTCAGAAATGCTATTTTGATTGATTCCAATCAGCAGCAAATTTAAGACTAACCAGTATTTATCAGGGCTCATTCCTGGTTATATAAGTAATCTGGTTTTTTTTTTTCAGAATTTGGAAAAATGACTTCAAATGCTGCAGAAAGACAAGGATAAGGAATATATGAAGTATCAGAGAAAAAGAGTCCTCTGATTATCATGATCTCTAAGGTCCCTTATGGCTCCAAATCTATGATTTTATCTCTCAAATAGAAGGACAGTTAGAACTATGCCACATAACCTCAACTACCAAGAGATTACATATTGCAGGAAAAGTCAAATAAACCATGACCTTATCATAGGAGATCAGTTAGAAAATTCCTAAATTCAATTTAAATCTCTACTATGAAAAACAAGAATTTATTCATTTAAAAATAATATTTATCCCTTTATTCGAGGTGTCAATATTAGGAAATGTTAGTGGATTCTGAATGACTATTATGAAATACAAAATGTACTGTTAAGTTACCAGCTGAAACTCAAATGCATTTTTATTTTCTTCTGAGCATTAATGATTTCACTAATGACAACTCTCTTTATTTAAAGCAAAGAACAAATTGGCTCAACAATATATTGTACATAGAATCTTAATTCATGAAAAATTCTTAATTGACAATTTATTCTATTTAATCTTTAGCAGTGCTAACAAATGAAAGTTTCCTTGAAATAAATATGAAAGAAGACAAAATGAACCAAATAAATAAAAGGCAAATAAAACAATAACTAATTTAGGCATTAAATAGATTAATGAGCATATTTTCTAGTCAATTGTTATTTGAGAAATAAATTTAAATTCTTTCACTTGAAAAAAATATTAAATATGGCAGGCAATTGATAAATTAGTCTTTACAGCAAACAGCAATAACAACTTTGCAAAAACAGACTTAGTTAAAAAAGAATCCTACCACAACTGAAATAATGCTTGAAAAAGACCAAAAAAGATATAATTCATAATAATTTAATTTTAGAATTGATACATACTGGTTGTAAGTGTATATTTTGCATGGGAGGGGTATGAACATCGAATTCCTGGATAAGCATTTATCCATTTTTGCATCTTCTGATGACTTGCAAAGGATAAATATTCAAAAGCAGTTCCTTTTCCAGATGCCAGTCTGGAAATTCCTTAATGTGATTTCAAAATATAGTGCAGAAATGTGTATGTTTACTTGGTTCTACAAATGAGCTTTTAGGGGGTTGAAGTGAATGGAGGATATTGTTCCCACTTCTTCCTTCTGCTATTTGTCTGGAGACAGTTTTCTGCAAAGCTGCTTGAGAGGGATAGCAATACATGACTTTTGCTTCTAACTGACATGCTTAAAGGAAAACATCAGATGTTTCATTATGTAGAAGATGGAAAGCTTGGATTTAATCTTGTGTTTCATCCATGCTGCTGAAAATACGGACTGCTTTCCACCCACTCTGAATTTTCCCTCACAATTTTAAAAAGTGAAAAACATTTAACACAAGCCAAATATATATATATATATATATATATATATATATATATATATATATATATACATATATATGTACATATATATGTATATATATATATGTGACAATATCAAAAAGTGCTTTTCAATAAAAAAGGTAAAATCCATATTTTTGCAATGGAAATCTTGTTCCCTTTTTGCTGTTATTTTAAAATAACTATTTAGCCCTTTCTTGCTTTTTATAAATTTCCTTTTGGTGTTGAATACTTTGTTCCTCAAGATCCCTAAGAGACTATCAGTTACATTTTGTACCTTAAAACTTCCCATTTTTCTTCAAATCCCTCCTTATATTTCAACCCACATAACTAACATAGCCTCTTCTTTCAAAATCATCTCCCCCTACACAGTATTCTGTGTGCTTTATAGATTACAGATAAGACCTTTGCCCCCAGGCAATTTATAATTGAGGTTAGATTTCAGACATGCAACAAATACCAGGAACAGCAAGTGAGTCACAGTGATGTCATTAGTAAAGAAATGAATTGAAAAATGTCTGACCAGTCTACAACTGAAAAGGGCAGTAGACAAAGATGAAGCAAGGTCAGGTAATTCCTTGAAAGTGAGAACCAGAGACATCAGCTTGCACATATAGACCAAGAGACAAACCTCAAAGTGGAAAAAGTGGGGAGAGAAATTAAAAAAAAAACCAAGAGGCAAGAGTAGCTATCTTTGATGTGGCATTTTAATAAACTTGAAAGAAAATAAATGAAAAGTTGGTTAGCCAGGAAAGACTATGAAATCATCAAGGTAAGAGAAGAAAGTGGGTTGAATTTAAATACTTAGTCAAAAAATTAGGAAAAGAAAAAAAAATTGTACACCATTCTTCAAAAGAAGTACTCCGTGGAGTAGCATTCCTAATTTAAAGGGAAAAGAGAACTAAGATGAAATTGCATGGAGGCATGATGCACTTAGTAGTGGATATTCAAGAAAGATGCAAAGAAAACATTATCACATACCTCTTCTAAATGGATTGTCCACATTCCAGAGTCCATAGATACAGGCATCTCCCTTTTCTCTCACTCTCTTCTTTTGTTCAGTTCTCAAATGCCATACTTTGATAAGAGCCTAAATTCCATTTCTGAAGAATCTGACAGATGGAACCCTATCAACTTAGGAGGTCTTGAAAATGATCCAAGGGACAAAGTAAAACCATTCCAGTGGATTGTATAGAAAAAGAGAAGAGAGGGGTCTATAAACACATCAGTAAGGGGAAAAGAGTAAACTGAGATTACAGTAAAGAAATCAAATGAAAAGCATAGGAAGCATAATCAGAAACACAAACATCAGGTAGATTGAAACAATTACTTTGGCCAGTAACTACCCCCCACCCATCCCCTGCAATATATTCTTCACCCAAGACATTCTACTTTTTCTGTTCTCTCCTGTCTGAAAGCACACCAATTTTCAGTAGCCATCTCTGAAATGTCTTCCTAAAAAATTCAGCAGTGATTATAGCAAATGAAACAGGATATTCAGCCAGGGGTGAGGCACTTGCAGTCTGGCATGTTTCACAATGAATGCTGAAAATTTTATGTTCTAGGAACCTGCTAATCTTGAACTATAGCCCTAATCACACAATACATTGTACTCTTAAGGAGTATTTGGGGTCTGATGCACTTTCCTTGTTGGCAGTGTGTAAATGTTCTCATTGGAAATTTCTGAAAGGTTTTCCTTTTCCTTTTCCACACCCAGACCCCTTGAGAGAATAGGAAATGAGGAAATTATAGAAGCTAAATGTTGCAACTGCTCCCAGTCTCCCCAAAAATCTATGGTGTCATCTTTCATGATGATTGAAATTTTCTTCTCTCCCCCTCCCCCATATTGCCTACCCCCTGCTCCAAATCCTTTGAAAAAAACTACCCTCCCATTTGAACCTATGATTTCCATGCCAAATTGTATCAGACTCATTGTAAATTCAAGTATATTCTCCAAACTTTCCAATCTAGTCTTATAGCATTCATTAGATTTGGAAGGAATCATAGAGACCATGTAAGCCAATTCCTTCATTTTACAGAAGTTTATTATCAAAGAAGGTAAATGACTTCAACAAGGTAACCTATATTTAGCAAAGAGCAGAGCCTATATTTGCTATTATTCTAACCCAGCTCTTCTGGTTCCACATCCAAAGGTCTTTTTTACTATACCTTTACCATTTCCAACCTTAACTGGTGGACATAAATGGAAACTAAAAGTATTTCCTTGTCAGTTTTATTAATCCCATAAATTTGGAAATTATGAATTCACCAGATTTTAATTTCAAAAATAATTACTTGACCTGTATCATAATTTTTTCTTTGTTCAGTTGTGTAAAAGAACTTTGCCCCTTATTTAAAAGTGTTTGATAATATGTTCAAAGATTATCATGCAAAATTAATTTTGCTTTGAAATTGTTTATTTTTTTCAAAATTTCACAAAACTTCCTAAAATGATTGAAACATTTTAGAAACAAATCCTGAAGTACAGGGAGCTACTATTCTTAGGTATCTTGTACCCAAAGGTTAACTTTCTCTAACTTTACAAAAGGCCAGTTAGGTAGAGCAGAACATATTATGCCAGTCCTGGAGTGAGGAAGATTCATGTTCCTGAGTTCAAATCTGACCTCAGACAACTAATTGTGTAGACAAGTGACTTAACACTGTTAAGAGTTTCTTCATCTGAAAAATTAGCTGAAGAAGTAAATGACAAACCACTCTTTGCCAAGAAAACCCCAAATGAGGTCATCAAGAGTAAGACATAACTGAAAATGACAAAACAAACTTACTGTAAAAAATCAGTAGATACCTAGATTGTAGACATCCATATTATCAGTTATTCTAAATAAAGCACATTGTCAGCAATGTGTTTCTATGGAATTTGTCTAATTTTCCATTTATTTGATTTCATTACCAAAAAGCATTACATGTTATGGTACTAGGATAATAAATCTATTTCCATAGGCCATCTAATTCAATCATTTTAGACCTTAGAAAACTGATTGAGTTGCCCAAGATCACACAAGTCATATCAGAGTCAGGATTTGAATCCAGGTCTCTTACCCCAGAACCTATATATATCCTTTTTTACTGAATTGTACTTCTTCCATTCTTGATTGATTTTAAATATTTTAATAAAAGCAATAATTATTAAACCTCCCTTAACAAGTATCACACTTTTTTAATTTACAAGGAAAATTGTAACTCAATTCAATTTAGCAACTATTTGTCCAACGCCTACTACATACACGGCATTGTACCAGGCCATTAAGGTGATAGATTAGTAAGCAATCCTGTTCCTGTGGAACTTCCCCTTAAATAGAAGAGAGAAGAAAGATAAGTAAAGAAGTATAGTATATAATAGTATTGATAAAAGTTAAGAGAAAGAGATACACTGGGTTCAGAAGAGAGAGAGAAATCACATCCATTTGGGGGAAATTGAAAAGATTGTGTGAAGTTTCACGTGAGCTGAATCCTAGACTGTAAGTAGAAATTCAACAGTTTAAAAGATAAAGCAAAAATGTCCTTTGCTGAAAAGCTACATGTTATAATAGAACAACCATTGGTTTTGGAGTCAGGAAAAACCTACATTCAAATCATCCTTCTGACCATAAGCAAGTCATACTCCATCAAAGCATCAGTTTTTCTCATCTGTGAAATGAAAATAATATTTATGTTTTTTCAATAGAGTTGTTGTGAGAACCAAATTTGTAGGTAAAGTGATTCTCAAACTTTAAAATGCTACATGTAATAATATATGTAATAAGATTATCAGCTACAGCTTTTGTTTCTTTGTTTTATTTTAGACAGGAGGAACAATTTAAGCTAAAGTGAAGAAGCAAAAAAGCAAGGGATGTGTTCAAGGAATAAGTGACAAAATTCGATCACTATATACCTGAGGGAGAAAAATGAGAGAGAAGTCTTTTAAAAGGGGTCACATTGGAAAGGCCTTGAGTGTTAGGCATTTGAAAGACTCCATTCAAGTTTTTTCTAAAGAAAATCGGGATACATGGATGGTCTTTGAGGAAGGAATGACACAATTGGAGTTGTGCTTAGATAAATGGTAGCTGAATAGATGAGAGAAAATGTATTTATTTTCTAAATATATGAATACTATGATATATGAAAATTTTCAATTTTGATCATATAGGCATCTATGAGTAGTCCTGTCTTGGGTCTATCTAGGTCTGACATCATATTTCCTTGTGTATTTAACAAGACTCTAATGATTTTAATCATGTATATGAGAGGAGTTAAACTTTAACCATAATAATTGTTCCCTTCTCTACCTTTAAAAGGTTGCTTAGCTTGTACAAATCATTTCAGCTGAACCATAGATTCCTTCTCTGTATGATAAGAAAAATGAGTGCCATATATGGGAAATAGCAATAGATTTGAAATCAAGGGATCTGAATTCTAATGTCAGCTCTATGTGGACAAATCATTGACAAAACAAGCTAAACTAGGTGATATCGAAGGTCTCTCTTCTCTAAATCCTGTGATGCCTATGACTGGGAGATATATATAAGGTCCCTTCCAGCTTTAACATTGTGTGAGGATGGTGTTCTTAGCACATAGTAAGTACTTCAATTGATTCTGTAATTCAAGGAAATTCTATGCCAGGCAAATAAAACAAATGATGGGCATTATCTGTAGTTTCATTCAACTATAATTCCAGTTGATATTCTTGTTCTTTTCATGATGATAATTTGTGGGTACAGTGGAAGTTATCGGAACAAGGATACACAAGGCAGTCATTAGTGGAGAGTTAACACAGGTTCACCTGCCAATGTGCCACTGAAAGCTTTGCGTTCTTTGGATTTCTTTGTGAATGGAGTATTAAAGGTTTGTCATAACCTGGCTTAGGAAGTAAGTGGCAGAACTGACAACTCTTAAGGCTAGATTTTACAAACCAGACTCACAAAAGGCACAAACTCACATGATCTTTCCATCTAGAAACAACAGACACCTTTTTTGTCTTATTTTGTTTTGTTTTTAGTTTGTGTTGGTGTAAAGTAGTTCAATACATCCTTTAATGTTCTCCACACCCACGCAATCCCCTTTACACCCCCTCCACCACTAATACCACCCTCCTCTTTGCCAGATTCTAACCCTTTCTCCCAATGAGCAATGGTGCTCATTTACTTAATGTCACCCAAATAAGATAGCAATTTAGAAATTAAAATTCCATAGGATCTTTCTCTCTTTCTCTCTCTCTCTCTTAATGGATAATCAACTTTATCCTGTTAAAAAAAAATAAGATGTTCTGCTGAACCGTTACAGAAACTTTTGAGGTGTTTAAAAAGAATGATCATTCATGGCATGGATATCTTCAGTGTTGATGATGATATTGTTTCTAATTATTTTCATTTTCATGCTTCTCTGCATCTGTGAGTTCCAAGCAACAACCGAAACAGCAATGGTGAAATACCAACCCCCTTCAGTAGTATATTTGGTCTGACGGGAAACAGGAAATACCAGAAAAGATCACAAGAGAGACTGTAATCATGAGATTTCTAGACTATTCTCTTGACGTCAGAGATTTGAAGAGTTCAGATAAGCATTCTATGAAATCCGGAGTGCCTATCCAAATATCCAAAATGGATCTCCAAACCTCTTGAACTCATATGTTGTTATTTAACCCCTGTCTCCCACAGCCTCCCCCAACCCCCAAAAAATAGTGAGTACCATTTCCTTGTTAGGAAATATAAAAATATTACATGCAGGTATTCTGTAAACAAGAAATGTTTGTAACCTAATTCCATTTATTCACTATCTTACAAAAACTGGATAAATCATTTCTAACTGAAATATTTATAAGAGTCAATGATGCTATCATTATGAGTACTCCATCCACTTAAAGATATCACAATTCTTCCACATCTTCTTGTTGTACAGAATTTTACACATCTTTCTATAAACCTTTCATGGAAGAACTAGCTAACACATTAGAGACTTTCTCTTACTTTCCATATCTCCGAGCATTAATGTACCACTCTCAATGCATGTCCTGCCCCTGTCCTTCTTGGTCATGTGTAATCTTGCTAATATTTTATGCCGTTTCTTGTATATAAGCTATCAATGATCTTAAAAAACATACCAAAGTCTATTTATGCCCAGCATGCAGCTTTCTATCAACCTCTAGTTATATTTTTCATTGTAATTTTTTTCTGAGTTATAGACGTATGTCATCACCAGAAAAATATCAGTTTTAAATAAATTTGTTTCCATAGTAGTTAACAGTTTATAATTAAAATCTCTTTGCAATTTCCCAAATCTTAGCAAGCTCACACTCCTCTTTCTCCTCCTTTATTCTGGGTCTAGTTCAGTTTCTTACTAAACATAAACATTTTTATTGACATGTTTCAGATCATGTCACAATCTGGGTAATATTTATTTTTTTCCATTCACCTTATTGAATGAAAAATATGGATGGCAAGATATTTTATATTTCAGGACTTGGCTTAATTATTATTAGTATTATATTATTTGCAAATAAAAACATTTGGAAGATTTTATCATCCATAGGAAACTAAGCTTTATATAAATATCGAGCAGATTGCTGAACAATTTTATCTATATTCATGTTGATCATAGAAACTTGTATAATTACTATGAGAACCTTCAGGGCTGTCTTTTGTACATCAGGATTAGGTGCTTCCTTAAGTTCAATGAAAAACTAAAACAATATATTCAACTATATTCTATTCTTTATATGTATCATTCATTTCAAGATACAGAAAACCAAGACTTTAAGAGTCTAAATCAAGTAAATCTAGATACCATAACTAAGTATTGATGGAAATAGGACTTCCTTCTCTCAAGAAACTTATAATCTAGAAGAAATAAGCCCAATACACTAGAACTGTTATACAAAATGAAATATATTAAGTGCATAAAAAGTACAAGCAAAATGTTTTGAGAGCTAAGAGAAAGGAAGAAGCTTACCTGGAAGGGAACAATCATGGTAAATTCTGGTAGCTTGATCATTAATTTAGCATTGGAAAGAACCTTAAGGATTATCTAATAGTTTTCCTCCCCACCACCATTCCATTTTTAGTCAATTCACTGTCCCCAGTTTTCCTTGCAACATGCTATGGTTTTCTAATAGAATCTAAACATCTATTGGGTAAGGACTGATTAGTTCTTATTTTTGTATTTGCAGCACCTAGCATAGTACCTGACATATAACAGAAAATAAATGGATGTTGAACTGAAATGAATCACTATCATACTATATTAATATTTGCAGTTGGCAAAGCACTTCATATATTCTTATATTTATATAGATACATGTATAATCCATATATAATTCATATGTATATAATCTCATTTGATTATCCATATATATGTATTATCCATGTATTATATATATTATACATTATATATATATATATATAAAATCTCATTTGATCTTTTCAGTGACCCCTTTTATTCCCATTTTACAAATAAGGAAACTGACAGGGATTAATTACCTTACCCAGGATTTTACATTTTTGGCACATAATTATATTCCTCTGCAAGAGTGGTATAGGTAGTATTATATAATATTGTATCTTAGGTGGGGGAAAAAACTGGGCTGAATCTGCAACCAAATACTTAAGTGAACTCAAATAAGTCCTCTCACCTGACCATAGATTGTTTCTAAGGATTCTTCTAACTCCAAATTATGTGAATCTACACTCACGTCTATTGTTTCATCCTTAAATACTCAAGGACAAGGACCATATATCTTTCATACTACCCTTCTCTATTTCTCTCTTCCTTAAGTCACCATAGTACCCAGCACACATAGATTACCAAATGAATAAGCTGATTTATGAAATTATGTATTCTTTGTTCTGAAAGTATTTCAAACAGAATTTGGATGACCTCTTGTTGAGGATTTTATAAAGGGTATTCCTGCATTAATAAGGGAATTGACTGAGATAATCTCTAAGGTGCATTCCAATTTATGCCTTCCAACTTTAAGACTTATAACTCAATTTCTAGTGGAATCAACAATGCCTACCTTAATAATCTTGAATCAATTTTTCATTTAAATTAAAGTTGTTTTCCAAATTGTCTCTAGACACTCCCCTAATTGAACCTCCATCTCCCTACCCCCTATTAAAGTTTTCCAGACAACTCAGAAAAAAGATTGGAAAGAAAGCATGTGTTTGGATTTAAAAAATAAATGCTACAGGCAAGAAAAAATTGTAAGTGTGAAGATTCTAAGTGGGCTTAGCCCATTTCAGAGCAACCATTATACAGAGCCTTGGAACCAAGTGACCATACAGCAGCTGCTAGTGTGCCTTTCATGCAAGCAGACAGAAAATACTTCCAAGGAAACATGCCAAAGTGGGAGGGAAGTCACCAAAATGGTACCAGCTGGGGATTTTCTAAAGATCCACATTAGTGTTAGAAAGGGAAAGAAGTTTTGGAGTTCAGAACCAGGTAAAGATCTTGCAGGATAGGGAAAGGAAATTTGGAAAGCAAAAAAGTAAAGACACAATTAAAAAGAAACCCTTGAGAAAGCAATGCTAGGAAATAGGGAGGCTGGAAGTCAGATAATCACCCAAGGTAGCACAGGCTTTGAGGTGGAAAATAATACTAAAGAGGAGTTTGGGTGACATTGAAAAGACTCCATGCTGTATCTCTCCAATTTCTGAGAACTACATCATTCTTATCCCTTCTGTCAAGGTCAGGGTGAAGCACAGAATATGAACAATCATTGTACCCTCATATTACCACAATCTTTTCTGCCCTAAGTTGGACAACCTTGCCCTTTCATTGGAAATCAACCTTGAATTGAGAGAAGATCACAAGGCATGGTGATATAAACAGAGTGTATATAATACTACAGCACTGAGAACCAAACTGCTTTTCCTTTCATCCTTTGATGTTCCCCTTTAGAGGTTTCTCTATGTCTTTAGGCTTCCTGTTTTATTGCAAAGTTAAATGGATAAAGGAAGAAGTTCCATAGATCCACTATAATTTGTGATAGTTCAATTTGTGAATCCTACTTAAGGCACTCTGAATAACAATACAGCAAATCTCTATCCTTTTACTTTATTTTGCTTGGGTCTTTTTTTTTTTTTTTTGGCCAAACTTGAGAGATTCTGCTGAATAAAAAACTTTCATTGATATCTATTTATAACTATTCCAGAATTTCTATAATCTTGAAGAGCTGCCGGAAAACTCTGAGAAATTAAGTAGTACATGCCCAAAGTCATAGCAGAATATGCCTAAATTAGGGATAGATGGGCTCTCTTTTCATTTGTCAGGTTGCCTCTTGCTTTTTATTTGTAATAAAGTTACAAATTTATGCCTTTCCTTAGTCACACAAGTTTGTAAAATATTTCAGAAGATTAATGATTTCATTGATATAGATTTTTTCTACCAGTGAAAATGGCAGCCCTTTTCACCTTGGTAGATTATTTCATGCTTGGGTCAGGAAAATGTAACCCCTGATGCTTAACCTCTCTGTTCAGCCTCAGATAACTTTTAATTCATTCCTGATGGACATGAGAACTTTCTAGATTGGTAGAATGGGACCATAGGGCCATAAAATTTACAGCTGGAAGGGACCTTAAAAATGATCTAGTACACTCTTCCATGTGATGAGGAAAGTGAGGGTCAAAGATATTTAGTGCCTTATCTATGGCAACATATGTATTAGTAGGAGAACTCTAATTCCAACCCTCTGACTAAATATTCCATAACTGGAACTCCACTGACACGGTTTCCAAAAACCTAAACATGATTCAAACAACACTGTTTTCATTCAGATCAATTTAATAAGATTTATTAAGTACTTATGCCATCTAAGATTTCTGGGGAAATAGTGCTTATTAAGGGGTAACACCTTTTACTCATTCATTTAGCAAACATTTTTCAAGTAACTATTATAGTCACAGAATCTGCTAAATAAAAAACATCATTCTTACTCTCCTAGCGTCTACAAGGGAAAGCTACATACACAAATAATTGTGTTGTAAAGGAAACTAAGATGGACACAAAGGAAAAGTTCAAACATTTGAAGAAGGGGAGTTTTATTTTCACTTGTTAAAGAGTCTTGACTTCTGAGTTGGTCCATGAAGACCCAACTCTGTCAAGAGAAAGAGACAAAAGAGGGAAGATGGGGGTGAGGAAATAAGACCATTCTAGTCATGTAGAACATTGCAAACAAAAGCAAAAAGACAGAAGACAGGATGAAACTGAGGTTGAAAAATAACTATTGAATTTGCTTAAAACAGAGCTCACATGATGGGGAAAAGACGAGCCTAGATATCTGTGATCTGAGGACAAATTTTATAGGAAGGCAGTATTGTCTGCCACCTTTATTGAGGAGCAGTTTATTAGTATCTGAGATCTTTATCAATGATAGAATCAAAATATTTCAGCAACTAGCCTCTTCCCTAAAGCCAGGGTTAACTAACTGTTAGGTGTATAGCTTCCTTTGATGGAAAATATACCCAGGAAAAAAGGAAAGAAATGAAGGAGAGCAAGGAGTTGGGAACGATTGCTGCATATTTTCTTTGGTGGTTTCCACAAGAATTCAGAGGAAAACACACTAGCCGATGTGCATATTCTTTTAAATGAGGTTTAGCCTGAAAGTATTTCACAGGGCAAGGGAGAGCTGGCTGAACCAAACGGTGATTTATCCAAGGATGCAGTCTCCTTTTTGAGGGCATCAGGTACTTAGACCCATCCATGAAGCCTATCAGAAAAAGTCTCCAAAAGTCAGCGATTGAAACCTACATAAGCCACTTTAAGGAAACATGAATTATGCATCAGCCACTCTGAGAAGTTGTTCAGAGTGAGCAGTGTTGACGTGTCACAGGTGACCTGTGTCTTGGATCCAAGGTGGTCTGACCATGCCTTCATGCTGTGCGGTAGGTGCAGTGTTTGGTTTCTGGGCCTGAGAGAAGACATAGAGATTGAAAGCAGACTTCGCTCCTGGCTCGGGCTCCTCAACAGCTCTATAATGTAATTATACAGAATTAATCAGATCCGAGGACATGGAATCAAAAGGCGCCTTCTTATTGGCGATGCAGATGTAAACCTTCTCTCTGTGTAGCAGAAACCAGCCAAAATTGAGGCCATGGAGATTTGAGCTGGGATGGCTCAATTCCAGGAATGAGCAGTAACTTGAAATAGAGCCATGCTTAAATACACTTGATTTAAGTTCAGAGTGGCAACTTCTCTCAGGCTATGTTGCATTTGAACAGGAAAGGGCCTTAAATTGTGTCCATAAATCTTAAGGTGAAATTTTGTAGACTCCAAGAACATCCTGATGGATTAGACAATATTCTAAAATCACTAAATGACTTCTCCTAGAGTCCATGCCACTGAACTGTCACAACTATTTCACATTTCCAGAATCCCGGTCATAATTTTTAACAGTGTAAATATATCAAGCCCTTGCACAATTAAGAGACTACTAACTGTAGGACTTTATTTACTCAAGAATGAAAATGATCACAAGAAAATCTAAAGTACCAAGCACCAGCAGAACCTGTGCCCTTAAGCTTATTTTTTATAACAGTTATTCTCAACATTTGGTCTAGGAATCCCTGCAGTTCCCCAACTTCCTTTCAAAGAGTCTGTGAGTTCGAAATTATTTTCATCAATCATAGTGGGGTTTGGGGGGGGAGGATTAGAGTCTTTTTTTTTCAAGGCAATGGGGGTTAAGTGACTTGTCCAAGGTAATTAGTAATTAATTAGTAATTAGCTAGGTAATTAGTATGTTCTGAGGTCATATTTGAACTCAGGACCTCCTGACTCCAGGGCTGGTGCTCTATTTACAGCCCCACCTAGCTGCCCCCAATCATAGTGTTTTAATTTCTAATGTAATCTATATATATATATATATATATATATATGTATGTATGTATATTTATACATAAATTTATATATATATACATACACACTTTGGAAGACACTAGAATAATTTGAATAAAGGGGTCTTGAGACTGAAAGGTTTAAAAACCACTGAACTTCAAGTCTAGTTTTAATTTATTCAAGGTTAAATAAATCTAGTAGTCTTTTCATTTATTTTCAAGTTTTCATATGTTCTTTGGGTAGCTACAAGCTGCTTAGGATCATAGAGAAAATACAAGATGTAGTACTCCTCAGAAAAACGAAAAATGTAGTCAGAAATTTGATGACGAATTTAAATAACATCCTATGGAAGTGTATGAATAATGGTCAAAATGAATGATTCAAGTAAGTATTATAAGAAATTTTTTAAAAAATGAAGTTCATTGGGACAGTTAGATAGCGCAGTAGATAGGGCACTGACCCTGGAGTCAGAAGTACCTGAGTTCCAATGTGGCTTTCAGACACTTAATAATTACCTAGCTGTGTGGCCTTGGGCAAGCCACTTAACTCCATTGCCTTGCAAAAGCCTAAAAGAAAAAAATTTTAAGTTCATTATGTGAGGAAAAAACCAAGAAAGGATTCATGGAGGAAGTTGGTCTTGGAGGATGGATGAATGTGGACAAGAAAAATAATTCCAGGGTGCAGGTTGATGAAAATAAAAGCACAAATGTGGAAATGTGGAAATAAGAAATAAGAATAAGAGGGACCCATAAGTAATGAAGTAGGAATCGGGAGGGGGATGTCTTGACTTGGAAGTAAATTGGATTTATGTGAGGCAGAGTTGTGCAGTTATAAGTCTCACTCTCTCCTCCAGAGTCAGATATCTGAGTCCAGTAGCAAGACATAGACCAGGATGACTGGAGATGACCCCAACACTAGAAGTTAAGATTAAAAAGGAAGGCCAGATTTGGAAAGGGTTTGTTAGTCAAAGTAAAGTGTGTAACCTATAAGAAGGAGGGAGTCATTGAGGAGTTTTGAGCAGAGAGCTACATACTGCAATTGGAATTTTAGGAGGTTACTGGTTGTCATTGTTGATATTTCTTTTGTTTCTGACACTACCTACCAGCCCCTTGTTCTAGAAATTTTGCTTCTTTAATTGTTGGGATCATTCTGCTCTCCTAACTATGTTTTCTTTATCCTCTGCTAGTTCCTCATTTTAACCACACTCATTAACTATTGATAAACTCTAAAGGTCTTTGCAAGGGATATTTTAAAGACTGGATTGGAATTGATTTTCTTTTTTAAACAACTACATGAAATCATTTAAAATTATTATGGAATATAACTTCTCATTTATACCCATGGTAATATTTGTTTTTAAAATAAAATTATATAAATTTCATAGTAGTTCATTAAAAATATATATATACTACCTTTATGTGTATATAGATAGATCTATACATATATAGATAGATAGATGACAGATAGATAGATAGATAGATAGATAGATAGATAGATAGATAGACAGATAGACAGATAGACAGATAGACAGACCTCCACCTTAATGGAGTTCCCAGAGACTTTCTAGACCATTTAGAACTAATAAAGGAAATCTCCCAATTCATTGTGAACCCCTATCGAACCTTAAACATCAGAGTATCAGTACTCAAATTATAGGTTCATATCTACAGCTAAAATATTTTAGCAGTTGTATATAAATTTTATATTATGAAAAATCAGATTTATTAAAAAATTTTAAATAATAAATAACTATGTGGGAGCCCCCAACAACTTCTTACACTGGTTATTGACCTTTCTGTGTGTCTTCAGCCCTGATATAGTTTTTTAAATCTTTGGATTTAATAAAAAAATAAAAAGTTAGTTTTGAATTAAAAACTGATAAATATATGTATACATAGATTGATTTTATATATATATATATATATATATATATATATATATATACATATTTCTTTCTGGTGATGGTCCTTTCTAGGACAAGACAAGGGGAAGAGGGGAGAAAAAAAGGAAAAATGTGCATAAAATTTTATTATGAATTTAAAAGAAATAGCAAGTTGTATATAATAGATTTGCAGTTTATGTGTAATCATCTTTTTTTATTATGCTGTTTTAGGAAATGTTCACTTTATTCCATAAATAAAAAAAATTTTTAAACTAGTCAAAGAATTATATTTTTTAAAAATTACTTTGGCTTAGCAAAATAGATAACTATTTTTAGGATTTTAATATATTAGCAACATTAAAACTATCCCAGGTTTTTGTCTTTGACCCTGTGCCAATATCAATAACATTTTTACCAATGGCTTGAATAAAGTAATACATGGCAAATATATAAATACATATAAAATTTGTAGATATCTCAAAACTAGGAAACATAGTCAGCAATAGATGATGAAGTTGGTACCCAAAGAGATTTCAGTAGGCTAAAATGATGAAGCAAATGTAATTTTATGTAATTTAAATAGAGATGGTGTGAAGTATTTGGGTAAAAAAAAGCAACTTTTGTGGAGAAAGTGTGGCTAAACAATTCAAGTAAAAAAAGTGATCTGAGGAGTTCAGTCAAATGATACACAATTATGATTATTTAGTGCAACATGAGAATCAAAAAAAACCCAACAAAACCTAATCTCTTAAGTTTAGTGAGGTATAATGTCTAGAACATAGAATGTTCTACTGTATTCTGCCCTAGTCAGACCACATTTCAAGTGTTGTTTTCAATTCTGGGTACCACATTTCATAAAACACATTGACAAGTTAGAAAACATTCAATTGAGACTAACTCCAATAATGAGAGATCTTGAAAACATAGAATAATTTAAAGAAGCAAGGAATATTTAGCCTGAAGAAGGAAAGACAAAGTGATGTGATAATGATAATTGTCTTCTAGTATTTGAAAAGCTGTCATGTGAAAAAGGAATTAAATTTATTCTGCTTGGTCCCACAAGGAAGACAAAGTGGATGAAAAAACATATTTAGTCATTGGAATGAACCCTGTACCCAGTAGACACTCAATAAATAGTATGGTTTATAGTGAACTGTCACATTCGGTCCTTTAATGGTTCATGTTCTTGACCTATCCTCTCCCATTCCCAACAAAAAAGGAAGCTTTATTTTTGAATTTCTTTATTCATAAAACTCCTTTACCCCCAGAGCAGGGTTCTAGATTCTAGATTCTAGAGTCACAGAGATCATTACCTTGCAGTTTCTTTTTCATCTGGATCCCTGCTACTTCTCTCTTTTCCCTCCAAGATACAAAACAGGGGAAATTCTCATTGAATCATAGAATGTTATCATTAGAAAAGTCCTCAGTAGCCATCTGGTCTAATACCTAAGAATCCCTAATTATTATTAATAATAATTTGTATAATTATAGTATGTTAATTACCTTTGCACATTATCTCAATTTGTATCTCACAACAACCCTGTGCCCTGGAGAATGATTATGGCACCTCTCCTTTAAAGACTGTCAGTGGAAGAAGAGTCTGGGGGACTGGGAGAATTGTGATGCTCTCAACAGTTACAGAGACATTCAGAAGTGAAGAGATCTTGGATGGGAAAGTTCATGAATTCAGATGTACAATATACTGTAGGAGACATGAGACTAGAAGTAAAGGGAGTGATTTGGGGGAGGGGGGAGATGCTCCAATTGCTAAGAAATTAACTCTAACATTTGACTAAATTAATGCCTTTGAAAACAAGTTTCTATTGCTCCTAGTTTTGATCTTTTGCCATCCATTGGACAGAATGAATATAATCACTCTATTTTTTGTGGAAATCCTTCAAATACTTCAAAACAGCTATCATAACTGCCCTCTCCTTCCACCCAAGTCTTTGTCTCCAGACTAAATTTCTCTAGTTACTTCAAATGATTCATGAATGATAGCTTCTTCAATCCCCTCAATAGATTATTAAAAAATATTATACCAATGTTAATATGTGTATGTTCTCATATGTCTATAAACAAAGACTATCTCTCTGTATTAAATTTATGTGCATGCTACTGCTCATATACCATTCTCACAATTATAATTAAATCTGAAGTTCCATTTGATCCACTTCTTTTATGAGTCTGTCAAGATGAGAACAATATAAAAAATTTAGTCAAAACTGGAAGCTCTCGGCTCTTTGTGTTTGTTTCTAGGGTTGCAAAAACCAACCAATATCCTTGCTGAAATTACTTCTAATGCTACAGCTGTGTTGATACTGTGACTAGAAAGGTAAAATATAAATAAATTTAAACAAATGGGTTAAAAAGAAGGAAAATAAGCATTTACTTGTAAATATTTTTTCTATGCAACTTGCATACATTTGGGGGCAGAGGATTATTCAATTGTAGAGACAAAAAAAAAAGCTTTTGTTTTTCATTATCTTATGAATGTTGCATGATGTGCCCCACAGCTTTATGTTAGGAAGGAAGCAGCTTGCTTCCTCCATGATATAAGGAAGGATCCAGCAGCAAGTCCACTGCCAAATAGTTACTATTCTTTGGCTCTTGATAGCTTTTTTGTCATTTAGTCATTTCAGTTATGTCCAACTCTTGATGACCGCATTTGGGTTTTCTTGGCAAAGATGGAGTGTGTGTGCCATTTCCTTCTCCAGGTCTTTTTAAAGATGAGGAGACTAGGAGTGGCTAGGTGGCATAATGGATAAAGCACCAGCCCTGGAGTCAGGAGTACCTGGGTTCAAATCCGGTCTCAGACACTTAATAATTACCTAGCTGTGTGGCCTTGGGCAAGCCATTTAACCCCATTTGCCTTAAAAAAAGAAAAAAGATGAGGAGACTGTAGCAAATAGGGATAAATGACTGGCTACATATCTAGTAAATGTCTGAGAACAGATATGAATTCAGGTCTTCCAGACTTCAGGTTTGATGCTGTATCCATGGTACAAACTAAAGCACTTTCCTCAAAACAATCTTCTTGGGGCGACTAGGTGATGCAGTGGATGGAGTACCAGCCCTGGAGTCAGGAGTACCTGAGTTCAAATCCAGCCTCAGACACTTAGTAGCTGTGTGGCCTTGCACAAGCTACTTAACCCCCATTGCCCTGCAAAAACCTAAATAAATAGATAGATAGATAGATAAAAGAATGAATGAATGAATAAATAAATAGATAAATAAATAAAAGAATAAATAAATAAATAAATAAATGGATGACTGAGTAAATAAATAAATAAATAAATGAATAAATAAATAGACAAATAAATGAATGAATGAATGAATGAATGAATGAATGAATGGAAACAATCTTCTTAAGAAACTGATAATTCATATAGAAGGTTGTTTGTTCTGCTACAGAGAGGTTAAACAATTCTGTCCCACTGACACAAAGGGACCCCTTACCACATTCTTTTGACTTTGGTGACCTTTATATTACTCTAGTAAAGATAACTTTACTATATCACAGATTTAGGTGGTACCTTGGAGGTCATCTAGTACAAGCTCTTGATTTTACAGATGAGGAGCCTGAGGTCTATAAAGGCAAATCAGAATGTCAAACAAGAAACAAATAGACTAGCTTGGATTCACAGCTATGGTCTCTGACTCCAACTATAGTGCTTTTACCACTGCACCATCAAAACTGCATTTTAATCAATTTAGCCATTTTCCTGGGATGTCACAGTTAGGGTCACTCTCCACAGAGACTCTATTTCTGATATTTAGAACTACTACAATATTGGAGAGGTGAGATCAGTGAGGTTTTGGTGCAATCTTCCTTAGCCCTCAAGGCTTCAGTATTCCTAGAGTGCCCCAAATCAATTTTAATTAAAAGATTAGTCACTTGTCCTTTTCAACTTTTCTTCCTATTGATTCCCAAAGGAAAGCCCTCTGCAGTGAAGTTAAAATTCCCTTTCGTCTACTCATATTATTTGCACCAGTTCTGAATCTTTGCAAAATGAGTAAATGAATCTGAATTGTTTATAGACCAATCAATCGTACTTTTGAAGTGTGTAGGATTTTGTGTCAATTGTACATATTTGGACATCATCAAAAAGCATCTATGAGACCAGATTACTACCTGGTTGACCAAATGTGATGTCGTGAGAGATGAACTACATTGTTTGCCCTTTTCCAGGGAAAAGAAGAAACATCAAGAGTCAACCCAAACCCAGATGCTGACATGTTCTTGGCACTCTCAGTATTCCCTCAGTTTATTTGAGGAGGAAATGCTAAATTATTATTTCTTCAATATAATCCTCAAAAAGCTATCAATCAATGAGCAAGTATTTAGTGCTATTGTTTAGTCATTTCAGTTTTGTCTGATCATTCAGGACTCTAGAGTTTTCCTTGGCAAAGATACTGGAGTAGTTTACCATTTCTGTCTCAAGCTCATTTTACAGATGAGGAAACTGAGGCAAACAACTTTAAGAAACTTTCCCAGAGTCATTCAATCAGTAGGTGCCTGAAGCAAGATTTGAACTCAGGAAGATGAGTCTTCCTGATTCCAAGTTCAATGTTCTTATCCACTGTGCCACATAGCTACCCCAAATATTTAGTACATGCCTGCTATAAATGAAGCACTGTTTTAGCCATTGGAGATACAAAGAAACAATTCCTACCCTTGATTAGTTTAGAATTTAATAGAGTGTAAGACTTATGGATTTGTTTCCCCAAAGTGTTTTTAAAGCAAGTTAAGTAAAACACTAGAGCAGTATAATATGATGAAGTAAAAGTCCAACTTCTTTTTCAAATATAGTCATAAATAAATAACACCCTGATTAAACTCACTGGTCTAGATTAGGTTAAATAAATTATTCCAGCAGTCAACATTATCCTAGGGAACCTGAAAGTTTAATTTCTAAAAAAGCTCAATTTCCTCCTAAGAAATAGTGAATAGCAGAACAGGCCCAAGAGCTCATAAAATCTCCTTTTCTTTCTTTCTTTTCATTTTTTTAACTGAGAAAATATGACATTAAGTATAGCGTACTGGCCTTAAAATCAGGAAGACTTGTATTCCAATTCTGCCTTCAACCTTCACTCTGTCACTCAATTTCTCTGAACTTTACTTTCCTCATAAATAAAATGGGGATAATAAAAGCATATGATTCAGAAGGTGGTTTTGTTGATCACATTAGACAACATGTAGAAATCACTACATAAATGGAAGCCTCTATTATTTTTTTGTTACCCCTCAACTTTAACTGATGATAACAGTCAGCATTCTGTGATATATCAACTTCCAGAAACTCAGATTTATAGATTCATAGACTGTTATAACCAGGAAGAAAATTTTGAGATCATTCTTCATCAGATCATTTTATTGATTAAAATATAAAGATGAGATTGTAATCTAAAAATGGTTTTATTTTTCCTCTGAATAATGAAAGGAAAGGGAGTGCTCTGATATGATCGATATGGGATTTGTGGAGATTGGGGGTAATAGTCCTTGAGAATAGAATTTATCAAAATCTAGATGCTACTTTCTACTATTTCATGTTTTCTTATTTCTCCATAATAATATGGAATTATCCTTCCCATTCTCTGAAATTGTTGGGATTTTAACTTCTATTTTTAATGACATCTCACGAATTTCACACTTGGCTGTTCTAATGCCTCCTCAGAAGATTCTCACATTACAGTAGCTTTATCTGAAGAAAAACCTTATCCAGAAATGTAGGTCTGTCTCTCTTCCTGACTTTTGATCTTTCAGAAGGAAGGTCTAATATATTTTCTTGTTGAAAAAAAATCTTGGGGCACAGAGCCCCAGGAAACAGTGTTCAATGATGCGACATGGCTTTCATAGCACAGGGTCCTGATGCTACTACTGATTATATGCTGAAGCCTGGGAAATGTGGCTCTCAACAATCCCTCTGAACATATGTACAAACTGGAATTTCTTGTTTTTCTTCTTTTTGTTTTGTTTCTTCTAAAAGCCTTCTGTATAGGTTAAGAGTAGAGGTTAGGGAGTGGAATTGCATTGAAATGAAGTTAGATGAAGATGTTTAAATAGCATTTGCATATTAAAAAGCTATCATATTCTCATATGTGATGAAAAAAGATTTTAATTGATAACATTGTGAGCAAGGGCACAGAAAAATTCTCATAACGTTTGAGAAATGTAAAAACCCTGAGGGAATTCTATATTTTGGAGAAGCTGACTAGACTGGAGCTAGAGTACTTAGCCTGAGAACAGTTAATTTGTTATTTTAATATTTTGCTTATTGTATTTCAATATAATTGGTTCCCTATGTAACTCCTATATGTTTTATTTTATGCATTTTAAAATATTATTCTGAGAAGAGTTCTGAATTAGTTATGACATTTTTAAAAAAGGTTAAAGAATATGAATAACTTGAGAACCTGACAAATGTGATGTCCTATATCTTCCTTATAAGTATGTAGGTCTATTTGGTGGACAGTTACTTAAGGAAAAAATATTACTTTTTTTCATTGTCAAGACCTATGTACACTCTATTACATAAAACAGCATGACAAATGGTCCTCAGATTGCAGTTTCGTGGTATCACTTGGCAACAGAAGAACCTTAGCGTGAGTTATAGAACATTCATTTGGAACTTGGGAAATGTAAGTTCACATTTCCAATCTGCCACTGAGTCCTAAATATGCCTGAAATATTCACTTCATAGATTATAGAATTTTAAAGCTAGAAGGGACTAAGATTATCAAATACACCCCTCCCCCATATGACAAAGGAAAAAAATTTGTATTAATAATCCTCTCGTGAACTAGAGATAAGGAAATGCCGTTAGGGGATGCAGTGGATCAGAGCCCTGTACTTAGAAAGACCTGAGTTTAAATCATACCTCAGATATTAACTTTATGTCCTGGGGCATGTCACAACCTTTCTCATTCTCAATGCTCTCATCTGTAAAATCGGGAATAATAATATCACCTACCACCCAAAGTGGTTGTGACAATCCAAGGAATAAGATAAATACAGCACTTTAACCAATCTTAAAGCATCACATTAATGATAGCTATTATTATATAATTATAACTTTTATCATATAACAGTATATTCCTAGACCACAAAAAAACCACAGATGGCTCAAAATACTTTCACATTATAGCCTTAGCTTTCCTATCTCCAGGTTAAATAATGCTCTTTCCAAATGTTTTCTTTCTTCATTGTATCTGTTTCCCCCAAATTTTTTATTATTTCCATTGTAAATTTAAATTCTGAGGCTCAAACCTGGACACAGCATTCTAATTAAGACTCAACTAGAAAGCTTCACAGTGTCTTTGTATATAAAGCTATCCTAGTGTCAAATAGAAATTTTTTCCCCACTCTGACCATTAGAAATGTTATTTTTTTGACCAGAATTTTGTAGTGATACTCAGGTGACTATTTGGGGGGGATTTCTTTGCAAGAAAGGTGTTTTTAAAGTGCTGGAAGTCAGCCACCAAGTGTTTCCCACATATCGAGTTGTGTTTTTTCAACAAACCTTGTGGCTCACTCACTGAAGTTTGCATAATACCGCAAAATTGCAAGCATTCCTTTGAAATGAGCAGAAACACAATGACAGAAGATGGGAAGAAAGAAACTCTTTAAAAAGGAAAAATAACTGATGATAGATATTTCAAATAATTTCTTGTTCCTGATTTATTGGAGAAAAAAAAGGTTAAAGAGTATTCTGGAAGAAAAGTTTATAAATAAAAATTTTAATCTGAGACATGGTTCTCGTGAAAGTCACATTCATAGAATTAATATATGCAGCAAGAGAAAATTTTTGATGAAACTTTGAAAGGTTTCTCTTTTATAATTTTAAATTACATATTTTGTAACCAAGAACAAAAATACATAGCAAGTGGAATTCAAGGATTACTTTATCTATTAGTGATACAAAGTGGCAGAACCCACATAGGGACATAGATGCCCATATATCATTTTTCACAATATGTCTAAGAAAGCATGTGTATCAGTAGAGAAACAAGGTTCATGAAATTTCCATGCCCACTTGGTTTAGTTGTTCAGTTATTTTTATTCATATCCTACTCTTCATAACCCCATTTAGGATTTTCTTGGCAAGGATACTAAAGTAGTTTGTCACTTCCTTCTCCAGATCATTTTACTAATGAGGAACTGAGGAAAACAGGGTTAAGTGACTTATCCAGTCATGCAGCTAGTGTCTGAGGCTTCCTGATTTCAAACCCAGTGTACCCTCCACTACACCACCTAGCTGCCCTTTCTAAACAAGACCATGCTTATGAGGATAGAATTCTAGTCACTCACTCACTGGGGAAAGCTCCTAATAATGAAAATTACTTAGATTAAGAATGTATGTACCTAGAAATTTAGAAATCTGAAGGATGAAATATTGATATGCAACTGTGCAAATTTTAAGTTCAATATATATCATTTTACCAATTAAATTTAAAAATACTTTTACCTGTGATGGAAAATGCCATCCACATCAGAAAAAAAAACTATGAAGTCTTAATGTAGACCAATCATACTATTTTCACTTTTTAAAACTTTTTTAATATGTTTTTTCTTTTATTCATTTTTTCATTTAGTTCTGATACTTCTTTCACAACATGACTAATATGGAAATATGTTAAATATGATTGTACATGTGCAACCTGTATCAGATTATTTGCTGTCATGGGGGGGGTAAAATAAAGGAGGGTGAAAAATATGTAACTCAAAAGCTTATAAAAAGATGAATATTGAAAACTATATCTACATATAATTGAAAAAAATAAAATAACATTCAAAAAATAAAAGTACTTTAAACATTCTTTTTGGATTTTGAGTTCCAAATTCTCTCCCTCCCTTCCTCCCCCCCCCCATTGAGAAGGCAAGCAATTTAACATAGGTTATACATGTATAGATAAGCAAATTTCCATGTAAGTCATGTCATGAAAGCATAGACCAAAAAAAAATTAAATTAAATAAAGGAAGAGTATCTACAATTTGTTTTAATGCTCCACCAGCTCTTTCTCTAGAGATCTATCCAAATTTTAAAAGAAGTGTCTATCTACCTCTTATCAAAAACTTTTTGAATAGACTCAGAGAATCTTTGAGCTGGAAGGGAAATTAGAAATCATGTAGTCCAACCTGAGTCCTTTAAGTAAAAGTTTCCATCACTAAATCAAATTAATTCTATGAAACAATGACAAAATAAGAAAGAAGATCCATTTTTCCCTTTTAAGTAGATAAGTTGAAGTCAAGAAATCATCAGTGTATACAGTGTATCAGCCTTGGAATGGAAACAATACCTGGGGGGGGGTGAATGTGGAGAGGGGAGAGGGGAAAGGGAGAAAGGCCTAAAATGAAAGTTTGGAAATACAGAGGAAATTCAGAACTATGAATGTTCATAGCCCAGAATTTCAGTCCTGTCCAAGAAAGCCTTTGGGTTCTGAAAGAGATTTTAATCATCTATGAGTCACTTTTTAGAACTTCATCATTCACATCATCAGCTTGGACTTTATCCAGCCCAAGAGATGGGGGTGATTAACCTGATAGTTATCACAAACCAGGAAGGCCTCTTTGAGGCCTTTCTCAGTTTCATATTTGGTTGCAGGCATTTGGGCTATTTCCTAAATAGGAGTCATTTTTTCAGGAATTAAAAGAGTCTGAACTTTCCTTAATCCCACCTTGGGGAAAAATCAAAAGCATAAAATAAAAAGTCAGGCGAGATCCAAAATCAGTTTAAAGAACTGACTAGCTGGACCTAAAGCTGATCGATTGATGCACAGATTTTCTGGGTAACCTCTGAAAGAATCCAATTAGAAGTGGACTGAGGCTTTAAATTTCAATAAAGCACAATATTTTCTTCCCTTGTGGCTAGAATTATTATCATTCTGCCTTTAGGTATTAGTGGAAATTCATTATAATTTCTACAATGGGATCCTATAGAGTCTGTTTTTATTAATTCATACTAATATACACCTAAATCTGCCTTCAAAATTAATCTTTTCACATTTTTTACATAATTGTATTGCTATGTTATTCTCAGAGGAAGAATATTAGCATAGGGTAGTGAATCATGAATGCAAATAATTTCATTTTGACAAGTGCAAAGAGAAATTTCTTACAGAGAAAACACCTACATTTTTATTGTTAAAATAGGATCAAAAGTGATTCAGATGGGATAGCCATTGAAGAGTAAACATTTCACAACACTATTTTGATACCTCTATTAATTTTCAATAGACAAGTCTTATTTTTAATAAATCAACAAAATGATGGCTAATATTTTGATTGTCCCTCTCCACCATAATAAACCCACAACAAGAAACTCTAAACTCAGCAAATGATGAGTTCAACTATTTGGGTTAACACAGGAACCAAACCCAAAATTTGGCTTGAACTAAATAGTTGAATTTGAAAGTTTTGTTGAGGTTTACAAAAGTCTCCACAACCCCCACAAGTCTTCTACTTTTCTGTGTCTCAGCACTTCCCAATAAGCTGGGATGAGGAACTTTGAAATCCCTTGTGGGTATATGTTCTCCAAGTATTCCAAACCCGAGTTTGAACCAAGAAGCTCCAGGAATCTCATCAAAACTCTTGATCCCAGGAGGTTTCTAGTTAGATTTCCAAACCAGAGAGGTTTGGAAAAGATTGTGTTGAACCTCTGACCCCCTAATGATTTGCCCATCAGTAATTTAATTTAAGGATTTCACCTACAAGTATTAGAGTCTTTCACTATGGTCTGTAAGGTTTAATGTGGCCCTTTTTCTCCCTATGAAACTTGGGCTAAGAGCAATGAAGACAGTTCAGTTTAACAGCCTAATAAATATATTGTAAATAACTAATGAAAACAATATTACAGAAACTGCCTTGTAGCTCTATTCCCTTAGTCTCTTCAGCTAACCACATCCTCCATCCCAACATTGCTTGCTACTCATGGACCATAAAAATTGGGGTTTTTTATGATTCAAAGAGGAAAAGTAAAGAAAGGTATACATATTTTAAAAGTTTGATTCCAAAGTTTTTAATGTAAGACCATATACCAACTTTTCAGTTGCAGCAGTAATAGTTAAACATTGGAAAACTATTTAGCTTGATTCCAAGTCTTAGCACTGGTTGGTGCTTTAATTTTGTGTTATCTCCATTGTCTCTTAAGGAAAAAGCAATGGTCTAGGAATAATTACATTTTGTCTTAACATGTTTAACTTAGAACTATACTCCCAATGGAAATCACAATATGGTTCTATTTCCAGCACACTTGGTGGGGTGGAAAGGGGACAGCTGTTAGAGCTGTCCTGAAGGCCACTTCTTGACACATTTAACCTGGCCTGCTTTCATGTCATCATTCTATTTCCTTTCCAGGAAAATATCATAGCAGAGTCCATGACAGAGTAGGGTTGTATTTACTTTGAATCCCAGACTTTTCTGATCTGTTCAAGTCTAACTTTAGGCCAGGCTAGGAGATGGAGATTGTCCTGGCTGCCATGAAGGATGATCTCCTGACAACAGACAAGAGTCAGGTATCCATGCTGGTTTCTGTGACTTGTCAGTAGCCTGTGATAAGGCTGATCTTCTGGGTTTTATTGACTCATCTGTGGACTCTGACAGGGACAGTCAAGTTCCACTTAGACTTTCTCTCCTTGTTGGAAGGGATTCCAGGAGGTAATATTCCTTATTTGTGGACTCTTCTGGAAACTTTACAGTGTGGTACTAGATGTTTGACATTCTCTTGATTTAAATTGGGAGTTAGGTGATGAAGTATATAGAGTTCTGGACCTAGAGTCAAAGATTCATCTCCCTGAGTTCAAATCTGGCCTGATACAAGTTATGTGACCCTGGGTAAATCACTTAATTCTATTTACCTCATATCTGCAAAATGAGCTGGAATAGGAATAGCAAATCATTCCAATATCTTTTCCAAGAAAACTCCAAAAAGGGACATGAAGAGTTGGACATGACTGCATACAACACAAATCCTTCTTCCATATGACAGACCTTCAAATCATGGCTCCCCAAAGCTCAATCCAATTATTCTCTTCTCCAGATAAATATCCTCAGCTCCTTCAACCTGTCATTTTCTGAAATGGACTCTACCTTTTACCATCCTGATTGCTTACCAGCTTATCCATATTCTTCCTGAAACTGTGGTATCTCCAACTGAAACCATTATTCCAAATGCTATCTAGCCTAAGTCATGTACAATGAGATTATCAGCTCCTTAATGCTGAAGGTTCCCAATATAAATTAAAGAAAGCATTCAGGGTTTTTATTCTATTGAGCAGAACACACACTTTAGTGTAGGGGTTGTTCAAATGGCAAACTAAGTGGACCTCATTTTATTTTTTTATTTGCCAAAATGGAAAGAAAAAAAAAGACCTCCCAAAGAAAGTCACAGAAATCATGGAATTAATTAGGATTTTTCCACTATGTAGAATATTATTTCAGGCAATCGTTTTCCCCTTCTCTTCTCTTCTCTCCTTGACTCTTCAACCACATTCTTAGCAAGCAATATATTTTTAGACTCCCTTAAAGTTAAATTGTTCAAAGATTAAAGAAAGAAAAAAAACAGGGAAATTATCTTGACATTCAATGACAGCTGTAATATCATGTAAATTATTACTAATGGAGAACAATTACAAAATGTTAAATGACACTCCCCCCAATCACAAATTTTCACACAAAAGAGGAAGGATGTTGAACCTACTTTCTCTGTGGAGAATCTGATTAAATCTCCTCCTTTGCATATAATAAATGAGATATTTTAAAGATGTCACAATAGCCAAGACACTCTCAAGAACTTCATGTTCTCAGCATTTTCCCTGCTGTTATAACAGCGATCAGCACTGCAATATTTCTAACCTAGTTCTATGAGTTATGTGTATGTTATGATTTTCAATTGTATAGCTATATAATCTGAAAACTCAATTCTGGTTATATTGTCATGGTAAGCAGCCATTGAGAGTACCAACTGTAAGTATAGCTTCACATCTCTCTTCTTTTTCCTCGGGGAACCCAAATGTGAATCCTTTAATGTTATTTTCCCATCTCTTTAACCTACTTTTACTTTTTACTATGAGTGGTAGCCACTCACAGCAAAATTGATAAGACTAATGCTTCAAAAGTAGGCATGGGTCAAATAAAAGCAGCAAAGGCATATCTCAAAGATAAATTATGGGATGTACTCATTAACTAGCAGGTTGTATCTTGGTCAAGTCAGGCTATGTGAATGTAGGGAAGATAATAAATTTCATTCCTTCATAAGGGCATAATAAATAGTTGAACAGCATTTGACCAATACATAGGACAAACTTTAATGTCTTGGATTAATTTTCAATTATCCATGAGATTCAAAGAAAATTTTATCCATTGAAATTTTCATCATTACTGCAGTGAGATTATTATTTCTATTATTTTTAATTAAGTTCTATCAGACCTGGTTTCCTATAATTTATTAATTCTTTTCAAGCATCCTATAGAGCAGCTGTTCTTCTACTGCCCGATGAAAAGCTAAGTTAATTAATGACAAATCTGTAAGCGATTGGAAAGTCTAATCTGGGTCATATAATACTCACAGGGTTACATGCTTATCTGACTGTCTACATCCTTTGATATCAACCAGAATTGAATTGGGGTTAGGTGACCAAGAGCTTTATGATTTAAAATTCAAATCTGAATTGCTTATGTGCCCACTACAACACAGTGTCAGCTACTAGAGAGAAGGAATAAAGAAGAGAGAATAATTTCTTCTCTCTATTATAGTGTTAGAAATAAAAAAGCTGAATCCTGACCCAGATTTTGACTAGTTGTGTAGCCTTGAACAGGCAGGGATACTGTGAGGTTCAAATAAGATAATGGATGTAAAGCACTATGTGCATGCCTATTATTATTATTGTTATTATTATTATTATTATTATTATTATTAGCCTCCAAGTTTGGTGATTGTTTTATTCCCTGAACCTTCTATTGCACTCTTGCTGAGTTCAAACAATGTTTATAGAGCATTACAGGTGTATACTTGTAAATGTTTAAAAATCAGACTCTCTGGGGCAGCTAGGTGGCTTAGTGGATACAGCATTGGCCCTGGAGTCACCTGGAGTACCTGAGTTCAAATGAGGCCTCAGAAAGAAAAAAATATATTATATATATATATATATATATATATATATATATATATATATATATATATAATGCACACAGTTTTAAATTTAATCAGCATTATTAAAATTTCTTATGGTGAGAAATCAACAAAACAATAAATTAAAATGACTTCTAACAGTTGGCAATTTCTAAGGTATAAATGATGTCAATCTAGTTATAGTTCCAGCACACTTTAATGACAAGTCACCTAACCTCCCTCAGACTTAGTTTCATCATTAATGAAGTAAAGCTAAGAATTGTACCTACCTCACAGACTCATTGTGAAGATCAAATAAGATAATAAAATGTAAAGTGCTTTGCAAAACTTAAAGCACTTTAATTATTGGCTGCTCAAGTTAGTTGTTAGCTTCCATTCTTACTATTTGTGTTGCTGTACTTCTGGGAACTCCAGGTGTGGAAAACCTTTCCTCTGATCCAGTTTAGTTACTCTTGTTACTTACAATATTAAATAGTTGCCTAGGGCACTCAGAAGTGAACTGACTCACTTATGATCACGAACTAGAAGATGTAAAAGCCTGGGCAGGTTTTCCTGAATCCAAGGCTTTATCCAATAGGAAATTATGCTGCTATCCTTTCATATTTAATATTCTGAGTAAGAGGATAAAAATGATTGCTTTTGTAATTGGATAAAAGTATTGAGATGAAACATTTATTAAAAGCCAGATTGCCAAATATGCCAGATTGTGAGCTCATCTTCTACAAATTCAGTAGAACAATTTCAGAAATAGATAAAATACCAGGAATGGCCCATAGTCATCTTATTCCCTAAAACCACATGATTTTGCTGTCTTCTGCTAGGCCTCTATATTTTAAAAGTGATTTAATTGCAGACAGTCTAAAAAATTATGAGTATTCAGTTTACCAAGTTATTTTAAAATATTGCTCATAAACTTTATGGATCAATGTTGATCTGGGGTAATTGGGTTAATGATGCTCTAGGTACAGGAAAAAAGTATTTCTTGAAATTGCAAGGGCTTGTACAAGTACTATTGCACTTGCAATAGAGGAATTCATCTGTTAGGTATTTATAGTGAACTTTTTGTGTATAAATTTGCTCATTTCATTGTATATTCAGTGGATGATATATTTTTTAGAGCCTGCAGTGATATCACAGTTTTTAGTATTTTCTTGCATCACCTGCAACAATTTTTAAGTCAATTACTAAAGGGTAATCTTTCTGTAATTTCTGGTGCCAGTGAACTGTTCCTTTATCATTTGCAAAAGACCCTTCATTTGTATAATCAAATCCTTATTCTTCAACCATTGTTTATTATCATTGATGGTGGTGTGCTTCTTCTACTCTTTATTATTTAGAAGGAAATAGCTTTCCTCACAATCACCCTGTGAAAAATAATGAACATAAACATAGGCCCATAGATCTAGAAGGGACATCAGAGTCCAATCCCCTCATTTTGCAAATGAGAAAACTAAGACTCAGAGAAGTCACATTATTTGTCAAGAAAGCCAGTAAGTGGCAAAGAGCTAGAATTCAAACCCTGTGATTATAACTCCTAAAACCCATGACCTCATTCATGTAAATAGAGAAAAGGAATAATTGTCTCCCCAAGGATTTTAGCTATTTGTCCATCAATTTCAAACACAATGGAAATATCTATAGGACAACCTGGAATGTTAGAAGGCCATAGAAATAAATATGTGACTAGAGAAAAAGTTAACCCAAGATTAAAAAGTTAATTAACCAATTAGCCAAATTTAGCCAAACTCAAAATACTCTATGGTAACTCAAAAAGAAGAAAAAATAAGAATTGGACTGTGATTCGTCTTTGTGGACAAACAGCCATTTATATTTTGAAAACCCTTCCCTTTCTACCTGCACATACCTTTTAAAAAAAGAAGAGAAAAAAAAGAAAAATCAAAGTATACACTGGCATATAAATGAATTCATTGTCAACCCACAAACATTTTTATATTAAGAATTGTATAGAAAGGAAGTTGTGTACCCTACATTGAATAGGTGAGTTTTTATCATGCACTCTGAAGACATTGTCACATATTGACTGTTCTCTGTTCCTTCAGACCTTCTTGGTGAATGTGTTTTATATCCTGAGAATTGTCTCATAGGACAGATGTTTTCAGGCAGAGGTCATCAAAAGGGCCTGGGATTTCAAGCATCCTTCTGTTATTTTCCAACTTCTATGGGAAAGGGTCAATTCCATTTCCAGAGATTTAAATCCCAACTCCTATGGTAACAATCTTGATTCAGTGTCCTGTCATTGGGGAGAAGGAGCTTAGGGGAGGAGGGGAATTGCTCTCACCAATTCAGATGATTTCCTAAAACTATTTAGGACTGACTACAGTGGTGGCTTTCAACTGTTCATCTGACGAGAGCAATTCTTTTCTTGACACTACCCTCCATTTATAATATTTCTTGACATGGGAAGAATGTGGGAGCTGGAAATGAAACTGGAAGAGAGGACTCATCAGTGTCTCCACAGAGGAAGAGGCCCATTCCGCATGGGAAATCCAACTTGGGAAAAGTGTTGGGAAAGCTAATTTGAAATCAGAATATAAATGAAACAAGGACAGTGAGACAGCATCAGGGAATGTGAACTGGATTTGAGTCACCCACCTGCAATTTGTTTAAGATTTTAGCTTATCATAATATAGCATAACTTGGGGGAGGGGGTCCACGAGAATGGGTCATTTGCTCAACCACAGAACTTTATGGTAACTTGCCTCTCATTCTCTCAAAAATCATTTATAGAAGGCGAACTTAGTAAAAATTCAGTGTTTAGTTTCCATTGTAATGAGCATCTTAAAACTCATGTGCTAACTCTAGCCTTTTCCAAAATCCTCTTGAAGCTCTTGGGTCTGAAAAAATGGCAATGAAAATAGGTTTTCACAAAAGATTTCTGATACTTCTTACTTCCAGTTAACCTCAAAGTATCTCATGAGTGACTCAGGGAAAAAACACATTTCAGCATTCTTGTCCTAATGGAAACTTAGAAAATAAAGGTGTGGAAAAAAAATCCTTTGGCTCCCATTGTTTCAGTTTAAGATTTTTAGAATTGGAATTTTTCCTCATTTGAAGAGAACTGGTTCATCAGTTTTTGTCATGTGACACTTCCTTTTTTGATGAGGGGATATTGGCCTGGGACAAAGCTCTCCATACTTTTCTAAAGCACTACCTTGGATGGACCTAGAATCTTGAACAAGAATGCTTTAGTCTTTCATGGTTATTGTTTTTTAATGACATTTTCAATTGAATTCAACTTATCTAGTGACTTTTATGTAAAGTACTGTGTTAGCTGCTGAAAGAGATTCTATATTTCAATAGCCCTTGCCATAATAGAGCTAATAATGTATTCATATTATTATTATTATTAAAAGATATTTTTTGTTTCCATTTGACCTTTGTACTATGAACCAAGGAACCTATTGTGAGCCTTTGTTAGTGATAAATGAAAAGACTTCATTTTACCTTTTAAAAACAAGTCAATGTTTAGTTTACCTGTGCCTTTTATTGAATATTCAAGTTAATTCTCTATACTTGAAAGTGACACTTCTCTAAAATGTATAGTGTAAACTTGGTTGTATTTTTTGAATGCAATCATTTCAAATCCTGGAGGCAATGAATGGTTAAACCAGAGCTAACAGTTTAGTTGCAAGTACATGTTGATAACTAAAGATCACAATGTTCCATGACAAAGGCTTTAGAGAGCTGCAAACAAAATAAGTTTGGGGACAGAAATCAGGAAATTGGAAAAAGTTCCCTGATGGAAACTTGGTAGAATTTTCATTGTGTTTCAAGAATGAGTAGGAATTCAATAGCCAAAAGGGAAAAAGATAAAAGGAATAGTAAGTAGAAGGCATGCTTGAGTAATGGAATATGATCCATCTGACTGGTGGAACTTAGAGTTTATGGACAATAGTACTATGAGATAATACTAGAAAGATGAAGTATGATGGACTTTGAATTCTAATCTAAAGAGTTTGAACTTTATTCAGCATACAGGTTCCTACTGTTCATTATTTTATTTTACAAGGGTGATCTAAAATGAAATTTTGGCTTAGGGAGCCCCTTAAGGATCTTTGCTATAGTATTATTTATCCATAACACCCAATTGACGTCAATGGGAATTACACATGCATCAAGGACGTCACATTGAGCCCTTAAGTATTTATGACCAACACCTCACTGCTTAGTCTTTCTCTGATGTTTTTTAGTTCCATTTCCCATTGGACACTGCTGTTGCTGTTACTTCTTGGGTTGCTGCAGTTACCGCTCTTGATGATATCAAACAGTCCCAGCTGGAGTGACTAGGGATCTGGGAGCAAGCATTTTTTTTTCTCTCTCCATTCTACTAGCCTATCAAGTCCTGCAAATCAGAGATTAATGAACTTGCACTGAATCATCTTGGTGGGGAGGGGAAGGCAAACAAATAACATTAGATACTAGAAGAGTTGCAAACATTGGGCCAGCTATGAGGTTAGGCTGGTTCTAAATAAAGGTGAATAAATGGGGATGGAGGTGGTAAGGAAGAAGTAAAAAATCCCCTGTTTTATGACAGCTTTGTGAACTTGGCAATTTACTGATTGACTTACCTATAAATTTACTATTCTTTGAGGTAATTTCCAATGATAGTTTTTCTGAGTCAACCAAAAATTATCATATGCAAAATTCCTCTTTGCTAATAATAAGAATGTCTGCATTTTGTAAACCCTCATGTCCACATCTGCATTTTCAGTCCCTCTCGCTTCCTTAGGGACAGTCCCTTTGCTGGTAAAGCAAAGCAAAGTTCTCTCTAGTCTGAAAATGAAAATTTTTATTTTCAGGTTTTCTTAGGAAAATTTTTGATCTGAATATAGTCTAACCAAAAGTTTAAAGGATAATGTCTAGAGAGACATTCTTGAATTCAGAAAGACCTGGGAGTGACATGTCAGCCAAATGATCCTGGGTAAGTCACTTGATTACTTGATGCTCTAGGAAGATCTCTATGGTTATAAATTGAAAATGAAGGTGTCAACTTGGATTGATGGTGGGAGATTTGACACCCAGAAATTCCTTAGACCAAGGATATCTCAGGTTCATTCCTCAAACCTATCATTCTATGGGCTACTACATGTTATAGACAAGAACAGCTGAATCTCATTTCTTGTCAAATTATTTCCACATCTCTTGAACAGTGATGCCATATATATAATACCACTATGCAGTTCAATAACTATTTATTATTGTGCATCTAGTGTGTGTTCAGAACTATATTGGAAACATGGAGACTGAAAACAAGTCTAAGATATGACTGATTGCTATAACAAACATCCAAAAACTTTTTTTCCCTCTGAGTCAATATGGAATGAAGAATTTCTGTCAAAGCTTAAGACACATTCCTTTGAATATCCTCAGTGGTGGCAAATATTCATCCTCTGAGGGTGGATTTGATTTCTGAAAGCTGCCAGAAATCATTCACCACCAGCAAGATTGGTAAAAGGGTTCGATAATTAAGCTTAGTACAACTGTTACTGGCCAAAAAAATAAAAAGTAGTCAAGACTATAAATGAATCATAATATAACTTTGAAAGCAATTCCAAATGTTTTAAGCAATGACTGTATTGTTGGAACAAGCCTATAGTCTCCTAGGGTGACTACATTGAAAGCTACAACACTTGTAACATCTAATAGGATCATGAAAGATTTATAACACTCTCTCACTCTCTCTCACGCATGCACGTGCACACACACACACACACAGACCCACACAAATATGTAATTATACACATAGATGAGTATACATATATATATATAATTGTATGTATATGCTCATTTTATCCTCATAACAATCCTAATTAGTAGGTGGTTTTATTATCATATTTGTTTCACAGATAAGGAAAATATGGCAAATAGAGGTAAAATGACTTACCCAAAGTCACAATAAGTATTTAAAATGATTTGAAGTCAGATCTTCCTGACTCCAGTTCTGTGCTCAATCACTGCAACAATTTGTACTGTAGTTAGGATGAAATACTTAATATACATATATATAATATATAATTTACATATATATATACAAATTATATATTATATATATGTAAATTATACAGATAACGTACAAGATAATAGATAAAGTGAATTGAATACAAACAACTGCAAAATATGTTTGTCAGGAAAATGAGAGATCAATGTTGACTGGAAGAGGTAGGGAAGCATTCATGAAGAAGATGGATAGATCTTAAAGGAGGTTAAACTTTGAATAGGCATAGATGGGATTAGGAGGACATTCTCAGCAAAGTCTGAGATAGAAACATATAGCATATTCAAACAATCAATCAAGAAGCATTTATTAGTTATATGGCATGTGCTAGGCACTAGATTCTGGGTATACAAATACAAAGAGAGAAATAAGGACTTTACATTCTAATGAATGAAATGGAATATTTAAGAGAAAAAGGAAAACAACCTTACTGGAGTAGATATGGACAATCATGTGATTTTTTTCTTTTTTTTAATTTCTTTAGTAATATTCTATTTTTTTCCCAATTGTACAATTTGGTTGGAGTTTTAAGTTTTGAGTTCAAAATTCTATTCCCCTACTGCTTCCCTCCCTGAGACAGTACACAATTTGATAAAGATTATATATGTGCAATCATATAAAACCTTTCCATGTTAGTCATTTTGTGCAAGAAGACAAAGAGAGACAGAAACAGAGACAGAGAGACAGTGGGGGGGGGAGAGAGAGAGAGAGAGAGAGAGAGAGAGAGAGAGAGAGAGAGAGAGAGAGAGAGAGAAATGCTTCAGTCAGGATTCAAACAACACCACTTCTTTTGCTGGAAATGAATGGCATTTTTCATCATGAGACCTTTGATGATGCCTTGGATTGTTGTATTGCTGATAATAGATAAGTTATTCAGAATTCTTCATTGTACATTATTGCCATTACACATTATCCTAGTTTTGCATCAGTTCACAGAAGACTTTCCAGGTTTTTCCGAAGACTTTCCAGGTTTTTCTGATAGTATCCTGCCTGTCATCTCTTATAGAACAATAATTCCATTACAGTAATATACCACAGTCAATTTTCAATTCTTAGCTACCACAAAAAGAGCTGCGATAAATATTTTTCTATCAGTTAAGTCCTTTTCCCTTTTATAAATCTCTTTAGGATACAGACCTAACTGGTAGTGTTGTATCAAAGGGTAGGCACAGTTTTATAGACTTTTGGACATAGAAAAATGGGTAACTAAAATCAATCTGTAGACACTACTTAGGAATATTAGAAGGAGAGAGTATAGGTTGTCATGTCAACTATGAAATAGGGCTGTTTGGTGACAAAATTTGGGTTCTTCCCAAAATACATAAATCTGGAAGGACACAAGGGATCCATACCAACTTGATCAGCAAAGGCAGGAAGAAATAGAAAGTTATTATAAGCCCAAGTTGGCAAATAGGGTCCAAGAGTTCTGGTAAAGCAGGAGAAAAAAACACAGAAATGGGAAGTGTAGAAAGGAAAATCTAAAATCCCAGACATTAGTTACAACAAGAAAGAATATGCAGGTACCTCAGATTTGGGTCATTACAAACTCAGCAAGAGTTTAAGAGGATTAAATTGGTTATAAACAGACAGAAGAAGTTATTTACTTAAAATTGTAATGTAATATGAAAATCATTGGATCAGGAATGAGAGGATCTATTTCAAAGCCTTAATCTACTCTTAATTTACTGGATGACTTTAAGTAAGGTGCTATATTCCTCCCTCAGTCTCATTTTCCTTATCTGTGAAATGGAGATTGAATTAGATGCCCTCTAAAGTTTCTTCCAGATCCAGATCCTATAAAACTAGTGTTAATAGGGTTCTATTAATCATTTTAATATATCCTTGTGGGTGGGCATGTTCCTGGACCACACAAGTGTTGACTCTAACCAAAAAAAAATTTAAAAAAAAAACAAGGTAAATTCTACTCTTGATATTTCTACTATTTTCTGATTTTTAGTGAACTTAACAGTTTTCAACAATCACAAGAATTTCAATATACAAAGAACAAGAAAAAAATTTAATAAGAAATTATGAATTCCTGTTATTTAGTTTGACATTTGAGAAGTACATTTATATAATGCACAATTAAACAAAGTTGTATCAAAATTATTCTAATTGTGGTTTTTTTCTGTTTGTTTTTTGTTTGTTTTTTCCATTAAAAAATTTATATCTATCTTGTGTATCATACTGAAATACCCCCTCTCAATTCCCAGTAGAAGTCTCCCCTCCTCAAATATAGTTCAAAGACAAGGAGAGAAATGCTTAAAATGAACTTATACTGAAATATCTCTTTGAAGGCTATTCAAGTCAACAATTAAGTGCCTACTATGTGTAAGACACTGTTCTAGGTATTATTTGAATAGACAAAAAAAGAAAAAAGCAAACAAACAATGCCCCACTCTCAGGAACACATCCCTGAAACTAAATATATGCTCTTGGTAGATATCAATATAGCTTTAAGTTCAAGATTCTCAAAATGTGCAGAGGTCCAAGATCCTGCCTTTACCATTCCAGACAGAAAGGCTTCTAATAAGTCATGGTGCATTTCTATGTGTGTTCTTCCTTCTATAATTTGAATTATTAAATGAATGTACTATTTCTGAATTAATACATGAAGTTCCAGATGTATATGTGAGAAAGCAAGGAGATAGCACTTTGTACTTAATGGGAATGGGTCTGTGTACCTGTAAGGAGAAACTGATTTATTGTTTCTCTGTATTAAGGAGAGCAGTGTATTTTGAAACTCCCTCTGATAGGAATAATAAGCACCTCTCATTTTTCATATCACTCTTGCCATAAGATATCAATGTCATATTCAAACAGCCTCCCTTGAAACTGCATACCCAGAGGTTTGGACAAGGCATTTCACATAACTCAAAATATGCAGTGTAAACAAACTGAGCTTTTTAGTATGAAGTGTACCAAATTAGAGAAACCAGACGCCTTGGTTGGCTTGGAACAGTCTTGGATTTTGATTGGCCTTCCTTCTGGGCTAACCATTTGCTTTGGGTTTTCCCCCCTCCTTCACCTTCCTTTAAAGAAAGATGCATCAGTTTTTTTAAAAAGCTGCAAGCTCAGTCAGTGAGCACAACTCACCCTAGTGTAAACTCTTAAGTGGTCTGTAAAAAATAAGGTTTTTAATTAAAATTGGCATACCTATATTTCTAGCCCATGGCAAATAGATTGCTAGAGATCGCATGTAAGAGATGCTTCAACCATAGCATTGTAAATGTTCCCTTTTTTTTCTAATTCTACTCTAATGAGAAAACACTTAAGGACATTGAAAATATCTTTAGATCCAAAGATCTGGAAGTTCCTTATACACATTAACCCATCAATCTTCACAACACTCATGAGAGATGGATCCAAACATTAAAAAAGGAAGTCTGCTTCACAGTAAGACTGAGTGGTTTCCCACAAGTTAAAATATGAGTCAGTGACCTGGCCTACATTAACAAAGGGAAGTGAATAACTTTGGCAATTATTTGTGTAATTCATTCCCCAAAACCACTTTCACCTGAAATATCCAGATAATTGAGCCATAGATTTCTTTACTCCCTGGAATTATTGGGTGATTGCCTCAATTCTATTGCAATTCTCTTGGTTAGGAGAAATGTGGCCAATAAAAATGAACCCAAGATTCTGTGCACTCCCCAAGCTACTTATTGACCTTATCATCCAGGTGCACCTCAGTTTAAGGGCAGGGACTGTGATACATAGATCCTTTGTTATTCCCCACATCAGTCACCTAGCTGGGTATTCCTTGCCCAGAGGACACTTACCACCTTTTGCTTCCTGACTAAGCTCAAAACATTTTTTCATCATTTTGAACTACAATTCAACTATCTTATGCCACTGACATGAGTCTAAGAAATAACTTTCAATATCAATCACATAGCAAATGTTTAAATATCTTCTATATGATTATCAATATGCTGTGGGGAAGTATAAAACAATTCTGGCAGACTTCTAGTCTAAAAGAGCATACACTAATATACTGTATATTCAAATTTGTGAATTATTGTCACATTACTAATTTAGTGACCCAAAGAGTTGTGCTTTTCTTTCAGAATTGCATAATGAGACTGGTGTAGTGAGATGAAAACATCTCCCTTATTTCTCTTTGGGCTCTTTCAAAGTCTAGTGGCCTCTCTAATATCCCAACCTCAGCTATGAAAACACTACACCCATCTCTCCAGGATGAGTAGCTTGTTTTATCATCCATCTAATCAAAGCATTTTTAAATGGGTATTCCAAGGACAAGAAAATACTACATTGTGTCTGTTGAATTCATGATACTCTATGGTCACATAAGAAAGAAAATCCAAAATAGGGTTGATGTTAGCACCAAAATAAATCAACATGTCATTATTTTGTATAATACTACTAATAATATATTTATAAAATTATTTCTAGCTTACAAATTTCATTTGGTTTTAATAGCAATGATAGATTAAGATTCTCCTAGCCCCCTTCCTAAGGGACCTCTAACCCTATAATTTCCCTAACTTTTTCTATCTTGAACTAGTTGGAAAAACTAGTGATTGGAAGAGTCCTCTCTGGAAAGTTCCTAGAAGTCTCATGAGTGGAAAGAGTATTGAAAATTCCTATCTGCATCCAAAAATGTTTCTTCCTAGATAAGAAATTCATATAGTTTAGTCATACCTTCACCAGATTCCTGATGAGTGGAACCAAGTTCCAGAGTGCAGTAGAAGAACAAATGTCCCCGCTAGTTCTCATTCTCAGACCTCAATAGGCCTAAACCAATAAAAGGGGGATCATGGGGAGTTGAGGGGGGGAGAAAGTTCTATGAAAACAGACATATTAGTTCTGAGGACTCTAAACTAATAGCAACCCTAGTAAACAGGACAATTCAACTTCAAGTGGGGAAGATATTATAATATGTCTTATAAACAAGAAAACAGAGCCTCAAAGATTAAAAAATAGCCCAATAATGTTATACATTATCACACCCCTAATTTGAATCCAGGGACAGCACTGCCTAGATTACAAATCTGTAACTGATTTTTTTCTTTTAAGAAAAATTAAAATTAAGTACAATCTAAAGGCCCAAATTTGGAAAACTGATCCAAAAATTCTAGAACACCATTCATATATTGAAATTGTACCTAGTTGTAGATTTAATATTATGTGTCTAATATATATATATATATATATATATATATATATTATGCTATAACTACCTACTGGAAGAAGATCCCTCACCAACAAATAACATTAAAATATAGAATTGTTAAGAGGCATCTCAGTTTAGCATTGTTTTTTGTTCCTTGTTATCAAAGAATACCAAAATGACATCACTATGTTGGAGACAAGGTACACTGTGTCCAACTGTGGTTGATCAGACCAATATGGGCTTAGAATGCTTTTCCACAGATCAGGAACAAATAGTGCAGGTAAGCCTCTGGGCTCAGTTCTTTAACTTCAGCATCTCACATCTCCTTTGAGCTAGTTCAGTTCTGCTTTACTCATAGAGCACAGCTCCCGCTCTGTGAGGGCACAGAAGTCCTGTACCAGTGTCTCCCATGCTGCACAATTAATTCAAAGCTCTTGAGATCTTGAGAGCATCCTTATATCACTTTTTCTGAACCTCTTGTGAGCACTTGCCCTGAGTGAGTTCTACATAAAATAGTCTTTTTGTCAAGAGTATGGCATTCGAACAATGTGTCCAGTCAATTAGACTTGTACTCTCTTAGTAACATTTGAATGCTAGGCAGTTTAGTTGCAATAAAGGACTCGGTGTCTGGTATTTTATCCTTCCAGGTTATTTTCAGATTCTTCCTAAGACAATTTAAATGGAAGCTATTCGGTTTCCTGGCATAGCTCTGGTAGACTACCCAGGTTTCATAGGCAATGAGGTCAGCACAACAGCTCTGGAGACCTTCAGTTTGGTAATCAGTCTAATACACTCTTCTCTCCCACACTTTCTTTTGGAACCTCCCAAATACTGAGCTAACTCTGGCAATGTGTGTCTGTGTGTGTGTGCGTCTGTGTGAACCTCTTTATAAAGGTGTACCTCCCTGAAAAGTATCCTGCAAAGGTAAACGAACTTATCCACAGTATTTAAAACTTCTCTATCTGCTGTAACCAATGGTTCCACATATGGATGGTATGATGCAGGGTGATGGAGCACCTGTGTTTTCTTGGCGTTAGTTGTTAGGTCAAAATTAGCACTAACCACAGAGAATCAATCCCACTTGTTTCATCTCAGTTTCAGAGGCTTCATTGAATGAACAATCATCTGTAAACAAAAAATCATGCACCAATACTTCTTTCCCTTTGGTCTTGACTTCCAGTCTTTTCAAGTTTAAAGTGGATAGAAGGCTGAACCTGAAACCAGAAAGAAGAGTTCAAATCTTGCCACTATATTTGAGCACAGCTAGTGAGTCTCTGAGATACCACCATAAAGTGATCATAGTCTACATTAATTTTTCACCCCTGAAAAATCATAGATCCTTGATATACTTGAAAATCTCAAATCTTCTATAGTCAATATACCCATACTTCTGAAATTCTGTATGACTACAAAAATCAGATCATTAATGCTTATAAAAAAATGACCCCCCCAAATTCAGTGTCCCTCTTTAGATGTACAATGAGGAGTAATGATGAACTTAGAAAAACAGAGAACGAAGAAAGTAAAGCATCCAATTTCAGTAATTAGTACCCTTCCTTATATAATTACATTAATAATCAATATCTAAATCTCAATTTTTAGCATTGACACTCAGCTAGGGAGCTAAGTAGTGTGTTGTATAGGGTGTTGGGCCTGGAGACAGGAAGATCTCCGACATTTACTATCTGTGTGACCTTAGACAATTCACTTAACACCTATTTGACTCAGTTTCCTCAACTGTAAAATAACGGAATCATAAAAGCACCTCCCAAAGAGTTGATGCTTGAAAAGTGCTTTGCATAGTGCCTGACAATTAGTAGAAACTTAATAAATGTTTTTTTTTCTTCTCCCTCCATGTGGAAGTAGGGTTTTCATACTCCTGTGTAAAAGTAATATCACCCAGTCTAGCAACTGTGATAGCAGCTCAATATTCTGGGACTGAATATTCTCCTTCTATGTCAATAACTCATTCATGTAAATTGGGGTCATTTAGCTCTACTTCCGGTTTTGGAGTGGTTTTTCTTTTTTTGTTTTCTTTTTTTGGACCAAAACCAACTAGCCTTTGAAATTCCTTCCAACTCTATAATCAACTATGATTCTATTATCCTTACCTTGTTGTTGTTCAGTTGTGCCCTACTCTTCATGACTTCTGGACTTTAGCAAGACAGTATTTTCCCTGAATTTTTCTTGGCAAAGATCTGAAGTGTTTTGCCATTTCCTTCTCCAATGGATTTGCCCATGGTCACCAGAGAGTGTCTTAAGACTGGATTTGAACTCAGATCTTCCTGATTCCAGGCCCAGCACTCTATCCAACAAGCATCTATCTACCTCCTTACAAGCCTTGGATTTTTCTTCCAACAAGAGGTTAAGAAGTACTTCATAAAAAATTCTCATCAGAGTTAGACTCATTAGCATTTAAGCCCCAAGAGACTGTGAACTTCTTGAATCAGGAATATCCTTTATCTCTCTTCCTATCCTCAGTGCTTAGCAACCGGTCTGATACATAGTAAGTGCTTAATTAAAGTTTATTGATTGATTAGAGTTAGAACTGTGTTAGGGCGGGCTAAAAGCAATTACTAACATCTCAAAAAGGAGTTTAACTTCTTGTCAATTAACATTTCTATTTACAAATTTTGAGACTCCCAGTTTTGAAACAGGAAAAGAAAATAGTTCCATAGCTCTCTCCTACTATGTAGTACAATTCTCAGTAAAAGGAAGGGAGGAGATCTCCTTTTTAGTAGAAATTGAAAAGAGGTATGACTCAGGAAATTATTTTTATGGCCTGTCTTCCGTGCCAAAAAGTCCTATTCTAGTACTAATCTGTTTTGGAATTTACAGGGAGTTGTGAAAAGTGGAGGGTTATACTTCAGAGCAATTTAAACTTGTTTTCCTTGCTTTATAATGCTTTGATGGGTTGTATTCAAGGGCTAATTCTCTGTATTACTAACTTTATAGCTGGTTGGATTGATTAACAAACTTGCAACAAAAATATTCCTAACTCAGTCACTTGGGGATGGTTGTAGACTGAAAGTGGAGGAAAAAAGGCAATATTGACCAAGCATATTAGAGGAAATTTACCAAGCTCTCATCCTTTTTGAGGTCTAAGTTCCCCATCTTCTCTTTTTGTGTGTTGAGAATCAAGTTAGGTATTATATTTATTTCCTTTTCAGCATTTTTTAACCCATTTAAATTTTATCTTCACTTATACAGTTATCCCTTCCACATTGGGACTTTCCCCATCTCAGTTTCAATGTATCACAGGAAGGGATAAGAATTAATGGTGGGGGGAACCTACAGATGGTACACAAAGGCCAGCATATGACACAGAAAAAATAAAGAAACCCAAAAATGCATAAAATATATGGAGAGAATTATATAATATCAAGCTTTGTTTACCATAATAATCAGACTTCTCTGCTATGAAGGGAGTCTGAAAAAAATTTATGTGGATTTTCCAACACATGGGGGATAACTGAAATGCATTCATTTCCTATAGAACATTTACTGTCTATGTTAGTAACTAGTCTTTCCCGTGAGGATACATCAAAATCTCCAAAGAATCAACATTACAAGTATCCCAAAGGTCAATGGAAACATAAATGGTGGATATGACATATCGTCAACCATGGTTAATACTCAAGAAGTGACCTTAAAGGACCAAGAAATGTATTATTATATTTTTCCCTTTAGTTCTTATTCTTCTTTCACAGCATGACTAATATGGAAATATGTAAAAAAACATAATTGTACAAGCAAACCTTATATCAGATTACTTGCTGCCATGGGGAGGAGAGAGGGAAGGGAGGGTGGTAGAAAAATGTGTCAGAAGCTTGCAAGGAGATGAATGTTGAAAACTTTCTTTGCATGTAATTGGAAAAAATAAAGCAAAATATATATATATGTATATATACACATTTATAAAGAGATTATGATCATAAAAGGATATAGATCATGTGAAGAGAACATGGGAAAAATAGATGCACAGTCTAAGCAATTCATTGGTATTCACAGAATGTCAAAAGACTTGGAAAAAGACCTTTAACCCACTCAATAGGGGATATATGGGAGGATATGGACAAGAATCTCTGGGGTGGAAAGGTGTGGGTGGGAGTGCCCACATCATAGACATTTCAAAGCTACTGAAAAAGAATGAAGTGTAAAACTTAACTATGACAGGGGGTGGCTAGATGGCATAGTGAATAGAGCACTGGTCCCGGAGTCAGGAAAACCGAAGTTCAAATCCAGCCTCAGACACTTAATAATTACCTAACTGTGTGACCTTGGGCAAGTCACTTAACCCCCCCAAAAAAAACAAAAAAACTTAACTATGATGGCAGCACTGTCTACTGAAGCAGTTACCATGGAAGGAATATGACACTGCTCCTTGGTGTTTGCTTAAAACTATTTAAGAATATAATCATATGCTTTGCATTTCTCTAATATGCTCCATTCTATAACTTTCGATGAGAGTTATTTGTTTTGTTCTTTGCCCCTTTTGCTATGTGGTTGTATTTCAAAAGTTGTTAACCTCCCTAATCAGTTTCTGGATTGTGAATAATTTCTTTCAACCCAATGTGTTTTTTACCTCTTTCCAACATCATCTCTACCTCCTCCTCCTCATCATCATCATTACATCATCTGTAATATTGATATAGCATTTATACAGCACTGGCCTAGGAGTCAGGAGGAGAAGAGTTCAAATCGTGCCTCAAATAATGAACACATATTAGCTATGTACCTTACACAAGTCATTTAACCCTGATTTCCTTGCATTCAGAGCCATCTTTAGTTGTCCTGATTCATATCTGGACACTGAACCCAGATGACTCTGGAGGAGAAAGTGAGGTTGGTGACAGCATAGCATCCCCTCACTCAAATTCAATAATGTGATTGTTATTGCATCACTTCTCTGATATCATGGTCTTCTTTGATAACAAAGGACAAAAACCAACAAGATTAGCATTTGAAGGTTTTCAAAGTGCCTTATAAATATTATCTCTTTTTATTCTCCCTTCAAATCTGGAAAGTAGATGCTAATATTATTAGCCTCCTTTTTTACAGATAAGAATTTACAGAATCTCATCTAGAATAATTCATGGTTGGATTATGTCCATATAACTGAAATATTCAGCTAAATTATCATCAAGAACTATTTTAAAATTTTTTTTATACAAAGTAGTGTTAACAATGCTTAACAAACCAGACTCACAAGGACAGCAGTCAAATCCTAGCTTGCACATTTATTGACCAGATAATCACAGGGAAGTTACTCCCTCTGAGATTTATTTTCTCATCTATAAAATAAAGGTGTTGAACCAGGTAACCTCTATTGTCCTGTCTATAAAATTATATGAGTCTATAGTGTTTGACGAGTATGGTGACCTGAACAGTTCAGTACTCCATTTGCTTCTTCAGTGGTTCTTAAATTGCCAAATCAAAGAACCTGGGTTTTCATTTCAGTTCTGCAGTAAATAAATATAACCTCCAATAAGTTACTTAACCAATCTGAGTTTCAATTTCCTCATAATATAAGGAGATTGGACTATCTGAACTCTAAGTCCTCTTCTAGGTCTGAAATTCTGTGATCTTACCATAACCTGCTTCTTTCCATAATTCCTTCTATTTTCTGTTTAGATCTATTCATACTATTGCTACATCATCTGATTAACAAAGGAGGGAATATAGTTTGTCATTTTTCAAAAAGCAGAACCAGAGGTAGCTCTTTTCATATGCTCTAACATTGATTGGACTAAAAGTCCAATGACATGCTTAGATTTCATTCCAGGCTGACTCTCATTTGTACTTTCTCCATCAAAAGATGAAAGACATCATCATTTTGCAGTTTTCTCATCTGTAAAGTAGAGATAATAATAGCATCAACCACCAGGATTATGTGGATACAATAAGATAATACTTATAGAGTTCTTTGCAAACCTCAAAGTGCTATATACTTGCTGATTATTAGGATTTAAAAGAAAAGACTTGCTATGGGAGAGGATTCAGCAGCAGACTGATTGTTTCAGAAGCTAAAGTCATAGACAAATGGTACCAATGTAGCCAACACAGCTGCTCAAGGAGCCAGATGTTATTCCTGTTGGCATACAAGTGCAATGATTACCATCCAAACTGAAACAATTGATGCCACCAAGTACTAAAGGAAGGCTCCAAGTAATAATACAGATCAATTGGGGAATAAGTCATTTTATGTCATTGCCGATGTAATTTTATTATTATGTGTATATAATTAGTTCCATTTGTAAAAGTTCAACTTCCAATCATGGGAAGGAATGAGAGATGGAATAAAATGAAACATACCTTCCTATTTCATTTCATTTTGTGAAAGCAATTATTTTCATGGTCTTGAAATTGTGATTATGTACAACTAAGCATCTTGTACTGATTAATGATACACATATAAATAAATTAAAGTTCTGTAGGGTTCCTAATTCACTTGTAGAATAACTAGCTTCCCTGGTCCTTTTAGCTGGACATCAGAATATTTTCTTCTAAGAATACTAAGTTCTATCTTATTTCATTTGATTCTCACAATCTCCCTGGGAAGTAGGTGCTATTATTGCCACTTTACCAGTAAAGAAACTGAGACAAAAAGGCTGAGTGACTTGCCTGTAATCTCAGAGCTAAAAAGTGTCTAAGGCTGAATTTGAACTCAGACCCTCCTAACTCCAGAACCAAAGCTTTATCAGCATCACAAAGCTGACTCCCTATCTTCTCCTAAATGACTTTTTTTCTTACTTCAAACATAACTACTCTTTTTTAAGATGTATTGTGGGCTTATACAAATTGAGCATCCATTATGTGCATCGTGATGTGCCAGGACTGTGAAGGATGAGAGCAAAACAACTAATACCTTATTTTTGATCTCAAAGAACTTAACAACCATAGGAAAAAATATGAAAAGTTAAAAAACAAGAGAATACAAAATCACACTAGACAGAATTGCAAAGAAACAATAGAGATAATTGGAAGAGATGGAGCTAAAACTGCATTGTGGATCCTCCTGCCAATAATCCAGATTACAATCCAGGCATGCCTCCTCTGCTGGCACAACACTTTAACCATTCCAATCAGTAATGTGTCCTAACTCTTTTCCCTTCACATTACCTATTTAATTACTTTTTTTCTATCTCCTACCTCCTCACAAAGGGAGCTCCTGTGTAGTGTTCACCCACTCAGAAACTGTGGAATGAAATTATAGGCCTCCAGAAAAAAACTGTAATTGTGTGTCCCCATAGTCCACCCCCTCAAACCCTGCCTAATTCAGAGCTTCAGAGGTTTTCAGTACAGCCCTCAGGGCATTGTGAGCCCATGAATTATTGTCCAGTCTACTTTCTAAACAAAGGGGTCTTAGATCACCATTTAGATGTTTGGAAGGAAAAGCAGTCATCCAAGTCTTCTGAGGTCTTCTCTAACAACAAAAAGGAAGGAGGGGGAAGAGGAGGAGGAGGAAGAGGAAGAGGAAGGGGAAGAAGAAGAAGAAGAAGAATGAAGAGAAGAGAAGAAAGAAGAACAAGAATAAGAACAAGGAGAACAAGAACAAAAAAGAAGGGAAGAAGAGGAAGAAGATTAAGAAGAAGATGATGAAAAAAGGAGGAGGAAGAGGAGGAGAGGGAGGAGGAGGAGGGAGAAGAAGCAGAGGAAGAAAGGAAAGAGAAAGAAAAGATAGAGAAAGGAAAGAAAGAAAGAAAGAAAGAAAGAAAGAAAGAAAGAAAGAAAGAAAGAAAGAAAGAAAGAAAGAGAGGGAGGGAGGGAGGGAGGGAAGGAAGAAGGAAGGAAGGAAGGAAGGAAGGAAGGAAGGAAGGAAGGAAGGAAGGAAGGAAGGAAGGAAGGAAGGAAGGAAGGAAGGAAGGAAGGAAGGAAGGAAATGAGGGAGGGAGGGAGGAAGGGCAGGGAGGGAGAAAGAGAGAGAAAAGAGAGAAAAAGAAAAAGATGATATTGGCATGGGATAGGGTTTCTCAACAGGGACTAGAGAATTTACAAAGTTCTTCTATTTGACTCTCCTCTAACCAGCCAATAAATAAATGGTTTCATCCTATTAAAAATATGGAGGGAAAAAAAAGATGAATGCAAACAGTAACCTCTACCTCCATTCTCCCCTGCTGCCTTCTCAGAGAAAGATGTAATTGTGCACTTGGTCCCTGGTGTCCTCAATATTTTCCTTGGGTCCATTTTTTGAATATTCTTTCTGCACAAAGCCAAACTAATGAATAGGGAAGTTAAAAAAATATAATCAACGTGTTACATTTATGTTGTTATAGATTTTCCAAACACAAGGAAAACAAGGAATAAGTGAAAGGAAGCAAATTGGTCAAAATGAACAACTTTTTTGCATAAAACCAAGTAAAATAGGACTGTGAATCTCTCTATTTGGCAAAAACTAATGTGGAAAAATTATATTTGAAGGAAATATCATCATGCAGGACATGTACTTAGTACTTTATACAATCTCTGCTTCTAATTTATATTAATAAATACTTTTGTTCTTTTGAGTCCCTTCTCACATTTAATACTTTCAGTGAATGTATAAAATATTTTTAGTTTACCTAGATTATAAATATTCTGTCCAATAGGAGCCTAACAAAACTTTCTATTCATTTAATTTTTCTACCTGGAAACTGGATTACTGTTTTAATGATAGTGAATAATAAAGCTATTGTAAAAAACAGTTTGTCAATTTAGAAATCTCCTATTATGAAAGGGCATTAAAATATTGGACACTAAAGTTTTGAGAGTCCTTGATATGATATCTACCTCTTCTACTCCCCTGGGACCATGGATAGGTCATTCACTCTCTCTCTATTCTCCTCTAAAATATACTCATCTATAAAATAATACCTGTGGTTATCTACCTCACAGAGTTGTTTTGAAGAATAAATGAGATGGTGTATAAAAAGCACTTTATAAAATTTAAAAGTATCACATAAAATGTCATTTACTATTGAAAATCTTTGGAATGACCCCAATATTTCTCTATTCTCAAAATGAAATTGGCTTTTTTTCCTAAAGAAAGTAATCATTTCTTCTACTAAGTTTGTATTGACTTGGTTCCTGGATCTAATCTTTTATTCCATAGAAGTCCATGGGAGTTGGGTCCAGGCAATACACAATGATAGGTAACAGCAATAATAGTGGGGGAAAAAAGTTAGTCTTGATTAGGATTACAGAAAGAGGCTCCTGTCATGAGAACCAAAAAAATAAAGAGTGATACCCACTGCTCTTTAAAAGTGAAACCTAATCTGACTCGTTAGTAAATTAAGTATATGTTCAGAGGGTTTGTTTATTTGGAGTTGGGACATTTTCATTTTTATTATTTCCCTGTAAATGTAACTCTAGAATGCTACCGTAAAAGTCCTCATTTTCTGGACCTTATTTGGCCACATCATCCCAAGCATAAACATGTTTTGTTACTACATCTAAATTGGGGAATTATCTATAATGAATTGGAACCAGCTCTACTACTACACATTCTTTCAGTCTAGATGGAAAATATTCCAAAATCAAGGCCTTCACTTTCAGTTTAAGGGCCTTAATCTGATCTTGATATACACCATTGCCTTTATTTCTGATTTCTTTTCCCATTCCTTTGGTTTCACCCAAAAAAAAATTGCTTTCTTTTGTACTCATCTTCCCAATTCCAATTCTGTATCTGGATAAATCATATACATACACATATAATCATAATACAAGACAGACTATGCAAAGGATCACAAATGCATGGGTAGTTCAGAAGGAAAGGATTATTTTTCATTTGGAAAATCAAAGAAGTTTTGAGTCTTCCTTTGAAGGATGAGAAGGCTTTCAGCAAACAAAGATGAGGGAGCATGGGTTTAGGAGCAGATATTGAGGAAAGACATGAAAAAAAAGAAAGTCTAGTTCCAGTGCAGCATTCATGAGGGCAGGGCCTGTGTCTTATCTCTATTTGGTATCTTCTCTGGTACCTCACACAGTACACTGCACATAGCAAACAAACTTAATAAATATTTGTTGAATGAATGTAGTAATTCACGTTGACTGGAATTAGAGCCAGGACTCAGGGTAGGCAAGGTAGGCAGCTTCTTAGGATACAAAACAAAAAGGAGTTGTTTAATAAAGGACACATTTAATATAATTTTTAATAAATGCAAAAAGTATTGGTGCCCAAAAAGTCTCTTCTGGCCTAGAGGTAATTTGTTTTGTAAGAATTCAAATCTTATGTGTTCTGATGATGCCTTAAGAAAACTCCCGTAAATAGTAGGGACCCAGAAAGTCCAAGTTTCAAACACTACCTAGGGGAGTAAAATGCTTTGTGTTGGCTCTGACTACAATATGGGGTAAATAGAGAGGAGTAGCAGGGGACAGAATGATCATCATATGCCTAAATGGTTAGTGAAACAACCATTAAATACTTCAGTTTGAGCAAGAGAATGGCATTAGTTGTCCTTTAAGAAGATTAATCTGACTGGCAGTATAGAATAGATTGGAGCAGGAAGAAAAAGAACATTCCTGGGGCAGTAAGATGGTGCAGTGGATAGAGCGCCAACCCTGCAGTCAGAAAGACCGGATTTGAAATTCAGCCTCAGATACTTAATACTTACAGTTGTGTGACCTTAAGCAAGTCACTTAACCCCAACTGCCTTGCAGTGGGGTGGGAAGCCCTTTACACTGGAACCCCACATCTGGAATGTAATCTCTCCTTACTCAGTCATATCTAACTTTTCATCACCCTTTTTAGCATTTTCTTGACAAAGATACTGGAACAGTTTGCCATTTTCTTCTACAACTTATTTTGCAGATGGAAAAAATGAGGCAGACAATAAAAAGTGACTTGTCCAAGATCACACAGTTGAGGCCAGAACTGAACTCAGGAAAATAAGTCTTCCTGACTTTAGCCAGGTACTCTATCTACTATACTGCCCAACTAGGTACAAATCCCAAATCCAAACAGATCTTTCCTTGATTTCCCTTGGCTATTGGTGTCTTTTCCTGAAAATTACCCTTTATTACAAATTTTGTTTATATTTTACAAAATGTAAGTTTCTTGAAATCAGGTACCATATCATTTTTGTCTTTGCCTAGCACAGTCTCTGTCACATAGTAGTCATTTAATGCTTTTTGATTGATTGGTAGATGGAAGTAGCACAGTTAAGTGATTGTGCTAATATTCTAGGCAGGAGGAAAAACGATCGTGGTGACAGTGATACAGGAAAGGAGAGGCTGGCTAAAAGAAACTTTTTGAAGGTAAAATTAACTGCACTTGGCAACTGATCAGATGTAAAAAGGATGGCAGATTGATGATTCAAAGATTTCAAATCTGAAGAATATGTCACTATTAACTAAAACAACCAAAATGACCAACAACTGGAGGAATAGTTGAAAAACTAAAATATCAATATAATAAGTACTATAAATAATCAAGGTATATAAAGAAAAATTGTAAACATATCTGGAAAGACCTATAAGAATTAATTCAAAGAAAACAGATTAAAAAATGTACACATTGACTACAACTATAAATGTATATGCATATTATATATAATATACATATAAACGTATAAAATTGAATGGATAAAAAGAAAATTAAAGAGTTGTTCAGTCATGTCTAACTCTTCATGATCCCTCTGGGGATTTCTGGGCACAGATACTAGAATGACTTGCCATTTACTTCTCTAGTTTATTTTACAAATGAGAAAACTGAGGTAAACAGGGTGGAATGACTTATCCAGAATCACCAAGCTAGTTAAGTGTCTGAGACTGGATTTGAGCTCAGGTATTTCTACCAGGCTCAGTGTTCTCTCCATTGTGCCACTTTAGCTGCCCCAAAGTTAAAAGGATACAGTATAATTGATAAGGAGCTACAAATATTTTAAATAATAAAATTTATATCAGATGTGAATCACTACAAAGTATGTTTAATGTATTCTACTAAATAAAGTTAAGCTAATAATAAATATATTTTGCTTATAAAAGTTTTATGGTAAAAAGGAAAATAGAGAATGTAAGACAAATTGAAGGAAGATTTGTTTCATTTCATTTTTTTTTGTTTGCTTTCTTTTGGTTTTGTTTTATTTTAAGATTGGGGAGACTTAAGTCTGTTATACCCAGAGCGGAAAAATAGTCACATAGCAGAGAAGAGAGAATAAAACCTGGCTATAGATCCATTGAGGGCAAAATCACCTCTGTACAGAAAGTCTTTCCCCATTCTGCCAACCAGTAGTTTTTCCCCCCTCCATTTACTCTTTTACATTTCTTTGTATTTATTCTATATTTATACAGAAAAATTCAAAATCTTAGTGTAGTTTTAAGCTTCAATATCTTTGGAAATATAAATGCCAAAAAGTTAACAAAAAATTGAAAGGTTAATTATTTAAATTTTTTAAATATTGATTTCTTATTCAATTTTTTTTGGCTTTTTGCAAGGCAATGAGGTTAAAGTGACTTGCCCAAGGTCACACAGTTAGGGAATTACTGAGTATTGAATTTTAATTCAGATCCTCCTAGCTCCAGGGCTGGGGCTCTATCCAATGCATCACCTAGATGCCCCCATTCATATTTAATATAAACTTGTACTAAACATCATTCTAGTTGATTTTCTTACTTTGAAAGAACTTTCACTAGGTGCTGTTCAGTAACAAGAAAAGATTTTGTTTATAATATGAGCCAAAAGACTATGTAAAGAATGAGATTTTGATACATTTATACAGTGCTGATATCACTCTACATGAAAATGTCTAATGGAGATAGATCAGGTGACCAACAAAGCCACATAAGAGAACTTTTACCACTCTGATCTTATTTTTATTATTTTTTTTACTAATCTGAGACAGTGTTATCCAGAAACAGTTGTGTAAGACAGGATGCCTCATCTTGTTAAAATAAAAGTTTGTAACTTATTCAAAATTCACTAAACTAAATAAATGTAAAAGAAATTTATATAATTAAACTTTCAAATTCTGTTTTTACAAATTTGTAGAATTTATCCTTCTGAAACTATTAAACTTTAAAACAGCACTAAGACTTTTAGGACAGCCTATACTTACCTATTGCCTTGTTGCCTTATTAGAATTTAAAAAGTAAGAATTGTTTTAATCTTTATATTTATATCCCCAATGAGCAGTAACACTAAATAAATGCTTGTTGAGTTTCTGACTGAGAGATTGTCCCCTCAAATTAGAGTATAAGATCCTTAAGGGAAAGGCCTATTTCTTTTTTATCTGTATTTACCAGGTATAATGATTATAGTGATGATGTTTATCTCTTGTTTTTAAAGAAGACCATGACATCAGGAAGGTGATGCCATGACAAGTATATAAATTGGATTTGAGTAAAAGGGAACTGTGCTAAGCCACCAGCCTCACTTTCTCCTCCAGAGTCATCTGGGTCCAATGCCCAAGATATGAACCAGAACAACTAAAGATGGCTTTGGATGCAAGGCAATCAGGGTTAAGTGGCTTGCCTAAGATCACACAGCTAATAAAGTGACAAGAGTCTGAGACTGGATTTGAACTCCCATCCACTTGACTCCAAGACCAGTGCTCTATTCACTTTGCCACCTAGCTGCCCAATGATTATAGCAAGTGCCTGCTGACTGATGGGTGGAAAGGATGAAGAATGAGATAGGAACTAGAAAGGAAAGTGTGGGAAGGTGGAGTGAGGGAAAGTGAGGGAACTATACTCATTTTTAAGACTTTGAAGATAATCTGCTACGGCGAACCTGATGAGCTAAGAGTAACTTCTCTTAGAAGAAAGGACTGGAATAGCCACTGTGTGTAATATGATAGAGAGTTAATCAGATGAATGAGAAGACTGCCAAGAAGCAGTGAGGTCTCAGCTAAGGTTAACTAGCGTGAATTTGTAATGGATCCAATGAACCTGGTTTGGCCACTTTCTCCAATAGTGCTTGGAGGCCTGGAAGTGTAGAAAACAGAGTGGGAGTTATCCAAGACTGGCAAGGTTGATATGGGGAAAGGTCAAAAGGGTGCTGGTTTCTAGAGTGCTGGACAGAGTCTCATTGATCTGTCTGACTGAGAGGGGGTCCAGGTAGGTGGGGAGGCATGTAAAATCTGAAGAGGGCTGAAATCCTGGGAAATTAGGGAGAGGTTGATAGAGTGGAAGGTTTTTTTGTTTTGGCTTGGGGTTTTTTTAGGTTTTTGGAAGGCAAATGGGGTTAAGTGGCTTGCCCAAGGCCACACAGCTAGGTAATTATTAAGTGTCTGAGACCAGATTTGAACCCAGGGACTCCTGACTCCAGGGCCGGTGCTCTATCCACTGTGCCACCTAGCCGCCCCAGAATAGAAGTTTTGATGGAGTTGAAAGGAAGATACAACTGGAATAAGGGAAAAGTCAGTAGGTTATAATTCAGAGAGGATCTCAAAAATGTCAGAGTTCAAAGGGATGACACATGTTCTTCACCTTTACAAAGACTGATTTTTCCTTGTATGGAAAATTTGCTTTCCTTGAGGAATTTAAATTCATATGTTATAAGAGATTAGGAAAAAAGGAAACTAATGACAGAAAAGTATAACTGGTTAGTGTTTTTGTTTGTGGACTACTCCTTTTATTCCTTAATAACGTTAGGCAAGGTAGGGAAGGCTTTTTTTTAAGGCAACAAGGATTAAATGACTTGCCTGCTACAACTAGTAAATAAGTCTGGATTTGAATTCAGGTCCTCCTAACTAAAAGGCCAGGACTCTATCCACTGTACCACCTACTACCCTTGCTTTCCTTTCTTGGGGGGGGGGGGGAGGACTGGAGGAGAGAATGAGGTTTTTCATTATTTCCAGTGATAGACAATACAAGAGCTACCATAATTTTCCAGATAGTGCTAATTGTAGAAAGAATTTGGGGGCATAAATTTTTCTCTTTAACTGCACTTGTAGCTATAGGAAGTAAAGCCAATAAAGCAGCAGAACCTTTGGATGTGAAAAACATTTCAAGGAGTGCTTACAAGGCAGAGCATTTTCCCCCTCAAATCAGCTGGCAATGTCTAAGTTTTGTCATGCTATTACATTTTTTTCAAATTTATAGTTACCCATAACATAAATAAAAGTGTTTATTACATCTTTAAAATTAGTTCAATGTTGTCAGGTAAGTTTTAAATTCCATTAATCAGTCATAAGGACAAAAGCACATAAATGGGTTGGGAAACCTGAATAAAATTAATTTATTTTTCAGAAGGCAAAGGGAGCAATGAGAGGAGTTGCTCCTTAATTTTGAACAATAAGAGAGAATTAATTGAGGCTATGGAAAGCACTGCAAATTGGGGAGAAAATAACCCTACCATCTTGGAGTTCATAATAGCTAAAAAGAAGGAACATTAGACATAATCAGATGGTAACTCCTACTCTAAGAAAGCAAATTTTTTTAAAATTAAAGAAGAAATAACTGTAATTCCCTGAAGGAAAAACTCAAAGAATATGGCTCAAGAGATACATTATTATTTTTTAGAGCTGAAAAAAATCTTTTAGGTCATCTAGTTCAACCCTTCAAATATTACAGGTGAAGAGAGGTTAGATACATTCTGACAAGACAAAGACCAAGGTCCCTGACAGAAAAAAATAAAAGAGAAGGTAAAACACAGGAAGATTTTTGATTAACCTGAGTTAAAAAAAAAAAGATGGATAGAAGAGAGAAGGCGGTGAACAAACAAGGAAGAATATGAAAGCCTGCATAAACCTGCCAGACCAGTGCCCATAAAGCCAAACTTGGAAAGAGCTGAGACTTGCAAGACATAGAAAATACAATGAAAAAAAAAGTTCTCTTTTTAATGATACTCAGAGTAAAATGGATAAAAAAGAGGACTGGAAAATTGCCCGAGGAATATATCATAATGTTAATGGATAACAGATGATCCTAGGCGAATCACCAAAAAAAGTGACCTTCAAAATATGAAGTGTAAAATAAACATTTATGAAGAAGAAATTGAAGCCCAAGGGAAACTAGACCAGAATAGGAAAGGACCTCAAGGTGACAGCCTTAGATGAATTGCATGCCAGCATGTTGAAGGATCTTGCAAATGGGATTGCAGAGCTTCATAATCTCTGTGAACTCATGGAGGATGGACAAGTGCCAGAAAACTGGGAAAAGGCAAAGGTCTCTTTTTTTTCCAAAAGAGAGGGAGAATTGAACTCTAGAAACTGCAGGCTGGTAAAATGGATGTCAATATAGGGCATAATTCCAAAACAGATCTTTAAATTGTTATCTTTTAACCACCTTGAAAGGGAAATTATATCACTAAGAGTCAGCTAAGATATACTAAGAGTAAGTCATGCCAAACTAACTTCATTTCCTCTTTTTGATAGAGTTATCAAACTGATATGTCAGGGAAATACCACAGATAGAGTGAATCTTGATTTAAATGGGTGATTTGACAAAGTAATTCATATTGGCTTCATTATAGAGAGATGAATTTAAAAGTATTAATGAGTCACTCGATGTCAGTAATAATAACTAACATTTAAATAACACTCTGTAGTCTACTTTAATACATTATTTCATTTGATCATAACAACAACGCTATAAGAAGAACATCATTATTATTCCCATTTTATAGATTCGTCACATATAGGGTCATACCTAGTAAGTTCCTAAACTCAAACTTTCCTCATTCCAAGGCCAGTCTTCTATCTGCTATGCCATACATTTTTCAGTTTCATGCCTCAGGGTTCTATGCTTGGTCCAATAATTATAGATGCTCATCAGATCTGTAGCTGACAAAAGAGCAAAACATATTTAAGTTGCATAATTAAATCAAAATGGAAGATTAAAATCAGTAAGAGTAAATGCAATGATAATAAATATAAATGTAAAACTTGACTAAGTATAAAAAGTTACACAAATAGAGGTGATAAAGTATTCATATGATCATCAGAACAATCCTATAAGAAGAGCATCATTATTTTCCCCATTTTATAGATCAGTTTTATGTGTGTGTGTGTGTGTATTATTCAACTAGTAAGTTCCTAAACTTAAACCCAGACTTTCCTCATTCCAAGGCTAGTCCTTAAAAACCAGCAAGATTAAATGTAAAAGTAATATTTTTAACCTGGGGAAGCTTCCTTTTAGCCTGGAGTTAGCATACCTGTCTCCAAATACCTTAAGAAATAGGAATAAGAGGTACTAGATTGATTGTGCTGTTCTAAGAGGCAGAACCAGAATCAGTGATTGGGTAGAAGTTACAGAGAAATAGACTTAAATTCAATAAAAATAAGGAAGAAAGTTTTGACACCAAGAGTTGCCCAATATTGGAAAGGACTATCAAAAAAAAAAGAATCAGCTTCATGTGTAAATACTCAGTGAGGATCAACAGTAGCAATTCTGTTGAAAAGAGTTTGAATCTAAGTTGGAAGATGTGCTAGATACTCACTAAGATCTCTCCCAACTCATAAGATTCGAATTTAAATGTATTTCTAACTAAGAGTTATATATTGGTTTTCCTTTATCTGAAAAGCAAATACTTAGATCTTTAAAGCCTCAGTCCAACATAATAGAAATGACCCATCATGAAAGAACTTCCAACTAATTCTAGGTTTAGTGAAGCCTCCTGTAAGCGTGGCTGCCTGACAGTACTTCTCCATTCTGCAGACTTGGCCAGGCAGTCTTCTGAGAATAGGCTCTCTCATGGGACATGGAGTATTTCCTGCTGCTGATCAGCAACATCTTTTCTTGCAGTATTTTGGCAGGTTTGTCCTTGTTCCCAGCCAGAATCAGGAAGTTCAGGAGCACATGAAAACAAACAATACTTAAAAAAAAAAGTTTCACTTGACTTATCCAGAGTTCAAAAAACAAGTTTGTAATTAATTCTCATTTTACTCAATTAATTATGCATTCGATGACAATTCTTTTTTCCCAGCTGATAATGTTTAGAGCAATGATTTTGACCAGGCTTCAAGTAAAGGAAATAATTAGGCAGATTCTTAGTATGTTTGTAAAGAATTTACAGGTAACCACATGACCCAGGAAGTTGATTCAGGCAATGTTCAAATTATTTTATTATTTTTGTTTTTAAGGTTATGATAAAGGCTTATGTTTCTTTTCATAGGGTGGGGATCCGTTGGCAAAAGGAGGAAGGGAAATGAAACCCTTTAGCCCCCCAGGGGTTTATGGATAGGTTTTAGGGGTCCATGAATTTAGATTTTAAAAAATAACATGGTATGATTCCTTTTTAATACTGTTTTATTTTTGCATTTAAATGAATTATTTGAAGAAGGAATCTATAGACTTCACCAACCTATCAAAAGAATCCATGACCACATACTGAAACCATTCCAAAGTTCTCAGTGGCTATAGACAGTCTATTAGCCATAGATCTATATTCCCAAACCATGGAAGTATCTTAGGATTCCCTAGAGTTAGGCAAGAAAAGATGAAATACTAGTAGTTGTTAGACCTTTACAATTGTTTCAGGATTTTCAACTCTTTTCAACAAAGAAAGAAAACAAACCCAAGGTGAATCTAACCTCGGGTGTCACATCTAACTAGATGGTCCTTCAAGATGACACCTCCCACAATCAAGGTGCCCTCAAAACCAGGACAATGAAGACAATCTGAGCCAAGAACCATAGTAGCCCAGCTATGCTCATCCTAAGTTATTAAAAAGATGTGACTTCTACAGTAATGGAACCCACCAAAAAGAGAAGAAAGAGAACACAGAACCACAACAGAGTAATCACCTGTAATCCAATTGGATGACAATTTGAAGAATCACAGATGACGTAGCACAGGACTTTAGTCAAAGCAGAGATGTTCTCCCTACCAGTATCTTGTGCAAGACACAGAAAAAATTAGGTATGTTCACAGAATTAAAGTCAGGGATTTGTTTTGAGATTAGCCTGATGCTTTTGTTAATACCTTAAGATATATTTCAATTCCAAGAGGTGATTTTTCTCCCCTCTTTTTCCATAAAAGAACATGCCTCTATGTTCTCCTGAGCTTTGACAGTTCTTGGAACTCTCTTTAAGCATTCCTACTCCTCTTTGTTCAATATCTTTTTCGTTAGACTCCTGTACTCCCAGTGATTTAGGCTTATTTTTCTCTCATTTTCCCTCTGGGGAAAAAATCCACTAAAGAAAAGGGAGGGAGGGGAAGAAGCCTATTGGCTTCAGTCTGAGTCAAAATTCTCCCTACCTGGCTTAGAAAAGTCTATACTATTTGGGGGCACATCTCTCTGATTCACTGTCCTAGCCCATATACCTGATCCTGGATGCCCTCAAAACCATTTGTTCTACAGGATTTAATAAGTCAAGAGGCTGGTTGCAAGATGATTTTCTCTTGTCTTCAGTCTTTTTTAACTATGTAAAATTTTCCCTTATCTATGTTTGAGTTTAAACCAAAATTAATGGAGGGTTTTAAGTGATTTTTTTTAAAAATAATTTTACATGGTAGGAAATTATTTTGTTCCTATCCCCAAAAGAGTAAGGTCTGTACTGCAAGCACGTAGTTTTTCATACTGAACACAGAGCTCTCATTGAGAAACTGGGAACATAGCTCTGATGAAATCAGACAGAAAGACCTGAGGCTTCAGACTCAGCTTTTTCAATAAATAATCCTCAGTGGCTGGGCCTGCTCACCATAGTAAAGGAGGTTTCAATGTTTAGCTGGTGAATTTAGGGCAATCTAATCAACCAATTTAAATACTAGGAAACATCATAGTCCTCAAAGTCATTGGCTCAATTATCTGAACCAGCTGACTAGACTAACTTTATCAATTCACCAGACAATTAAATTATACAGCCCTCCTCCTTAACTTAGCTGGGTAGGCCAGATAAGGGAGAAGAGATCATTTTGCAGGCCTTGGGAAATGACCGGCTAGAATTTACAAAGTTGTCAGTCTAGGAAAAACATGATGTATTACAAGGATAACTCACATTTATGTAATACTTTATGGTTATGGAGTACTTTTTGTAATGTTATCTCATTTGATCCTCCTAAAAGCACCATGTGGCATATAGAATTTTAGCCCTGAAAAGCAGAGAACTGGCTTATCTTTCCATCACTGTCTCCAACTTATAGGATATGACTGTGAAATCAATGACTAGCATATAAAGTTCAAATAAATCTATTTCTTTGGAACCTCTCAGCTTCTGTCACATTTGTCCAATCTTGTGGGATTTCAATTATCACCACTATCTTATTTTTCTTGATCCTTTAAGAGTATCCATGCAGAATTTCAGTTTTATCTTCTTTATAACCATTTTATATTGAAGAATTATTTATCCTTCATTCTACAAACCCAGCTGGCATACTGTAGTACTGTAGTGACTGATTCTCTCTCTCTCTCTCTCTCTCTCTCTCTCTCTCTCTCTCTCTCTCTCTCTCTCTCTCTCTCTCTCTCATCCCTTCTCCCCACCCTGAAATGACCTTGACACCATGGTTATAGCCAGATCCTGGCTCTTGTCATGTGGCTGATGTTTCAGCAACTGTAAGTTGTCATCACAGCCGCAGTTCCACCCTTGCTGACAGTTACATAAGAAGCCACATAAACTTCTGTTACCTAGTACAGGCTTTTATTAAACATAGACAAAGTGAGGTGCCAAGTGGGCAACAGATCCATGCAGGAAATGTGTCCCTTGGGAAGTCAAATGGCTGCCTCCAATTCTTGGTTCTTGTGGAAATGCAGCTCTCTGTAAATCTTTGCAACATTAAATATTCCAGAGTGATGTATTGTGTCTTCAGCCTGAAGAAGCAAGAGAAAAGCAGTCCTTTCAAAATAAAAATTCCTCTACTGTTGGTTTGATTTTGTAATACAATGAGTAGAAACTAAGGATATGACTTTCGGCTGTCAACACTTTCTATGCTGCTCCCACAGAACCTTCTTTTTGCCAGAAAAAAAAATTACTTAAGTAAAACAAGGTTTAATGAATATTCAGAACAATTGTTTAGCTTGGTTCTACAGCCTGGGATAAAAAGAAGTGAAGGTGAGCCAGTAAAACCCTTTCAATACAATGCCACTAGTCCCACAACTTGGATATCAATTCAACAACCATTGTTTCTTCAAGTAATAATAGGTAATATTCATATAATGCTCATAATGTGTCAGAGACTGTGTTAAGTATTTTACAATTATTGTCTCATTTAATCTTCACAACAGCCCTGGGAGATGAGTACCCATTCTATAGATGAGGAAACTGAGAAAGGTAGACTGTTGCTACTAAGCAATTCCATTCTCTTGGGTTATTAAAAGTACAGAGATGGTTCATGAAAGAAAAAAACATTTAAACATTGCTTAGAAAGGCAATTATATTCTTTTTTCGTATAATAAACTCTTGATAAACTATAATGTTCATGTAATGGGGAATTCTAATAGATTTCATTTTTCTTGGTAGCTACCAGAAAACCAATTTACCAGGTTACCAGAAATTTTTTTCAACTTTTGTGCTTAAAAATCTTTCTCAAATGTGCCTTAAGGATAAAAGGCATTTCATAAAAATTTGTTTACTAACTAAATATATCAGTTCACTTTGTAAGGAACAGTAAATACAATCATTTTAAGAAACTGGGATCTTTCAGTACCTGAGGATCAATACTGAAAAACAATAATCATCTTCCAGTACAAGAAAATAGAGGAAAATGTTGAATAAATAAATAGTGGAAATGTAGAAAGTACACAAAATTAATCTGGTTCTATATTAACCCTGTGTCAAACCTTGAATATTATTGCTAGGTACATACATATGTTTATTTTACAAAGTTGGGCCTACAATAACATGTCTGAAAATGCAAATTTCTTTCAATGCAATTGGAATATTAAGGAGCAACATAATATGAATGTCATGTTTCCATATGCTCACTGTTAGGTGAATGTAGATTGAACAAAATTACATAGGAATATGCAAAATGCAAACAGACACACACACAAATACCTCAAATATCTGCTAGCTACCTCAGTTTACTGTAGCAAACAGTAAATATCCTAAAATGTGCTTTGTTATTCTTTCACATTTGTGAATTTTTCTATATCAAACAAACAAATAACATTCAACATTCAGTGTCCTAAAAATGTCTTAAGTATCTTAGTTCAAAAATGCCACACAGTAAATACAAAAGGAAAATTTTCTGTGTCAAAGGGAAGCTTAAAATAATAAAACTTTCTGAAAGAAATGAGAGAACATGTGACATCTCCTGAACAACAGGCATAGAAGAATTTACATTGAGGTCCACCAAAGACAATGCCACAAAAAATAAAAGAAATATTGATGGCTGGAAGTGGTATGCTCCCAAATCTATTTTTCCCATAATCCTTATGGTTTTTATTGTACAATTTTGCAAAGTACGGTACTTTTTAGGGACGTAGGTCATGGTATAGTAGAAATGACTGCATTATATTTACATAAATTATATATATATATAAATTACATATAATTTACATAAATTATATAAATGCACAAGTACATATATACAAGTCCACAAAACTCCTACTATGTTAGTTCATTGTGGCAGATGACCTTGGGTTCTCAAAATCTAAGCTGTGCCTACAGAGTCTTTCCAAGCTAAAAAATCTTTGAGTTTGGGCTTGGAGCCAGACAGCCTTGCTAAGTATAAAAATGTTTATTGTCACTAATCTGTCATCAATGAGACAAATCATTATTGCCTCAGAAATTCATCAAATTCATAAAACACAAAATGTCCCTCAGTCCTAATGAAATACTATTCTACATCCACAGTGATAGTCAATCAAATCAAGCACTGTGCTAAGTGCTGGGGGATACAAGAAGAGGCAAGAGACAAAACCTCCTATCAAGGACCTTATAATCTGATGGGAGAGACAAGAAGCAAAAATGTACAAAAAAGTTATACACAAGATAAACTGGAAATAATTGAAAGGCAAAGCTTCCTGTAGAAGATGGAATTTTAATTGGGACTTAAGGGAAGCCAGGAGGCAGAGATGAGGAGATAGAGCATTCCAAACATGGGGGAATAGTCAGAAAAATGACCAGAGCCAAGAAATGGAGTGTTTTGTTCATAGAAGAGCAAAGAGTTTGGTGTCACTGAATCAAAGAGGTACATGGCAGGGAATAAGGTGGAAGAAGACTGGAAAGGTAGGAGGGGCCTAGGTTATAAAGGGCTTTGAACATCAAACAGAGATTTGTATGTATTTGATCCTGGAGTCAATAGACAGCCAGTGTAGTTTATTGAGTAGGGGAAAAGGTTAGGGAGGGCTTTAATGATCAGACCTATGCTTGAATAAAATGAAGGTATCATATAAAGGAATAAAATGTGCCAATAATCACATGGTTTTTAGACTATAAACTCTTAATGGGGTCTGAAAATATTCATACTTCAGGGTATAAGAGTCCTCTTAACATACATTTTTGTTCAGTTATCCACAAATTAACAGTTCTAAAAGAACAAAACAGCATCCACATTGACATTCTTGTTATAAATAAAAGTAGAACACATAGAAAAGTACTGCTAAACAGACATTTAAAATTAAATTTAAATCCTCACAATTTTGCCTTAAAGAGAGTTACAAAGGTGTTGAAGTTGACTGTATTGTGGGCTCTCAAGAAATAAAAAGCACCATTTTGTAGAATAATTTGCCCTCTTGACCCAGAATGAATGTAACAGACCATCATGAAAATAATGTGCCAACATCCAAAGCAAAACATGAAGTAGAGAAATTCTTTGAAGTACTTAAGATTTTCCAGATGCAAGCAACATATACTTTGATACTTGATGGCTTGAATGCCTAAGGTACAGGAGGGAATAGTAAAAGTCATTTTGGAAAAATGTAACTTGAAAAAAAAGAAATAAAAGGGACTACTAGAAATACAAAATGAGCAAAAGTAAAAATAATGATTATCACTATCATTCTTCAGAAAATTTAACTAATAAAAACAAAGCTCTAATTAGGGATGTTGAAAGACCCCTAAAATCCAGAAAATTCCCCTAAAATCCAGTAAACACAGTGCAGACAAAAGCAGTGTTGCTTTAAAATACAAATATACTTGTAAAGCTTTACAGAAGTATTTTACAAGTCATTTTCTTATCTTTTGAGTCCCTTGCCCTTTATTCTGTGGCCATAATACCTTGGAAGACTTACTGATTGGCTAGCCTCACTACAAAGTCATGTTACTTAATCTTAACTGGGCTCTCACCATGGCAAGGCAAAACTTTTATGCTTCCCTAATTGATTATAACACTCACTACATCAGCTTTTCTAAACCTTTTCATCTCTCCTCAAAATCTCCATGATCTTCCTCCTCATACCCTCTCAGAAAGGTATGAGAACATCTGAGAACATTGCCTTTAATTTTACTGGAAAAAAATTGAGGCCACTTGCCAGAGCTTTCCTCTTCCTCATCTCATATAATTCAAATATTTCATCCTTCCGCTAAACCATCCCAACTTCTACAACAAATTGATTTTTCTTACCATAGATGTGGGAAACTTTCTGCCAAGAGTCAAAACTTTAAAAATTAGCCTGTTATATTTGGTCAAACATTTGATTAACCTCAAAAGGTTCTTAGATTTATTGAATTTTGATTCCCACTTGTGGTTGACTTGGTAGCACCAGACCAAATTATTTCAATATATATATATGCTAGACATATATATGCTTATATATATATATATATGTATATATATATATATATATATATATATGCTAGACATAGACATAGCCACCCTCTCACTTAATTTCTTCCACTCTACTGGCTGTTTCCCTTCTACTTAACTAATATGTGCAAGTCTCCTTTTCTCAGAAAATTCTCATTTGATTTATCCAATCCTGCTAGCATCTGTTCTCTCTCTCCCCCCTCTCTGTCTCTTTCTCTGTCTCTGTCTCTCTCTCTCTTTCTCTGTCTCTGTCTCTGTCTCTCATATATATATATATATATATATATATGTATATATATATATATATATATATATATATATATATATATCTTCTCCATCCCCCCTTTTTTGGTTAAACTTATTGAACAGACCATCTTGGAATCACTGTCTCTACTTCCTTTCTCCTTGCTAGACTTTCTGCTGACTTTCAATTTCATCACTTAGCTGAAATTACTCTCTTCAAAAAACCCAATAGTTTCTCAAGTACCAAATCTAATGGTCTTTTCTCAGTTCTCATCCTTCTTGACCTCACTATAGTCTTTGACACTGTCCATCACACTCTCCTCCTTAATTCTCTCTTCTTTCTGGATTTTAGTGACATTACTCTCTCCTGCTTTTCCTCCTACCTTTTGGGTTTCTTGAGTTACTTTTTTCTCTTGATTAATCTACAATCTTTGATTGTAGAATGCAACATTTGGTAGCTCAAAGATACTAAAAACATCAGAGTTAGGCTTCTAACACTGAGTGAATTATCTCTGCAAAATTTATAAATTTATATGAAATTTAAAATAAAATTTTCTATGAAATCTAGATAGTACTGTGCACAAATATATATTTTCATATAAAATTTATATGAAAAAGATGAAGTCATGGAATCAATGAAATATCATGTTTTCTATTTTTTATTTGTCTAATTATCCTAAACAAGGATCTCAAAAGGAAGTTCAGCTTAATTTTTAGGTTTCTGTTATATGTAATCCCATAATAGAAGATTCAATGTAAATTTTTATAATTGCTTTCTATTGTTTATTTAAAAGTAAAAATCATCTTTCTTGATAATTATTAGTACAGGAATTTATTGGTTGATTAATTAATGAAACGTGTATAAGTGACAATTGCATTCTTGAATCCAGCATCATCTAGGATGTAGATAGTAATGGAATTCCAGAAGTGCTGCCAAATTGATGGTTTGTTGATCAAAAGCAAGCAAAATTTACACTCAACAGGAAGGATGGAGTCAATAACAACCCAATTTCTTTCTCTGTATGTATAGTTTATGTTAGCATGCATGTGTCATTTTCTTGCTGTGTATATAATTATCTAGATTTATATTAATATATGTATTTAGCACACAAAGGAAGGGTCAAATTCTTATGTTTAAAGTCAAATTTAATTATTTAGTCATAAAATAATGAGATTATGAATAATTCTGAACTGTGAAGTGATACAAATTACCAGTGAATGGCATTTTTCGTTTAAATTTTAGTAACAGAGTCATAGAATGTTAGAAAACCAATTTGTCCATTTTAGACATAAACTTTTTCAACCCCTTCACTTTATGGATGCAGGAATTGAGGCCCTGAATTCTCTTGGCCTGCTGTATTCAAGGCTGGATATCAAGTTATAGCAAATCCAAAAGTAAAACTCAGATCTCCTGATTTGTTGTTCAGTATTCTTTCATCATGCTTTATTGTTGTTCAGTCAGGTTTAATTCTTTGTAATCCCACGGACCATATCACATCAATGTCCATGGAATTTTCTTGGCAAAGATAGTAGAATGGCTTGCCAGTTCTTCAGCTCATTTCACAGATGAGGAAACTGAGACAAACAGGGTTAAGTGAATTGTCCTGGGTCATACAGTTGGTAAGTGCCCAAAGTCACATTTGAACTCAGGTCTTCCTGACTCCAGGTCCAGAGCTCTATCCAGTGGAGAAGAACGTGAAGTTGGTGACTTAGTATAGCACCCCCTTACTCAAATCCAATTCATATGCTTGTCATGAAAGCAATTCCCTGATGTCATAGTCTTCCTGAATGAAGGACAAACATCATCATCCATCTACATTGGCAGGAGATACCTTACCCAAGAATTCCCTATCCAAATGATAAATGTAAACACAATACAAATTTAAAACAAATAGTAAATTTACAATAGAGAAAAATCTGGCTCTCTGCTTCATACTATTTAGCTCCATGAAAACAACCATTTGTATAAGATATTTTAACAAAGAACAGTGGCAACCCTAATCTTTTTTTTGTTCTTGAATCCTCTGTTGTTATTCCTACCTACTTGGTTAAGTAAGAGCCATCTGGAGAGGGGGAAGGATGTCCCTTAGTGAATACAAGATCTCTAGCTAAAAATCAATTGTGCTGGACCTAGTAGAAATAATATTGTATGCAAATTTAATCAATTTGAATTTTAATAAAAAGTGAAAAGTACATCTTTCAGAACACTTCAGATGCATTGCTATTATGATACTACAAAGGAGAAAGGCTTATGGAGGCATTGTCCAGCTGAAATGTTCAGGGCACACTTTCTAAGGTGGGGAATACTCCAGTCTAAGAGAACACCTGGTTGAGTAAAAAAGATCCCTGGATTTTGAGTTAAAAGCCCTGGCAACAAATTCTACTTCCACCTCTCTACTTTTCCATTTCCTCATCTATAAAAAGGGGGATAGTATTTGTTTTATTTAGCTTAAGGATTATGTGGACTAACATCATTATTGGGGACCATCATCATCATCAAAAGTATTTCATAAATGTCTCTTTGTACACAGTACTATCCAGATTCCATTGTTTAGAATTTGACTTCTTTGATCTCTGGTGTTGATGCCATTCACCTGACAAGTTGGATCTTTTGTGATGAGAGTGCCTACAGTTAGCATTTTTAAACATTTATCTTCTGTTTTCTAGGAGATGTACGAGTAAGAGGACATACAGGGGTCCCTGCGGAACGCCGTGGCTCCTACCCATTCATTGACTTCCGCCTTCTTAACAGTGAGTAATTAAACATACCTGGAAAGAAAGATGCTTTCTGTTTTTAAAAAAAATCATAATTTCCCTATGAACTTCAAAACTCTTCTTCCTTCTCCATATATCTCCTCCCAACCCAGACTTTAATTTTATTGTCTGCTTCCTACTCTGACAATATTACCCTACCCTAATTCTTAAGATTGTTTTGTGGATTAAATAAGATATTAAATGTCAAATTATTTGGAAAGATATATGAAAACTATAAAAATATGAGGTTGAGATTTTACTTCTATCTCCTTGAACTCCTAAAAAAGATTTAAGGCTATTCTTACTTTTAAAAATCCTAAAGTGAAGATATTCCAAATTTTTTTTGGTAACCCAGTAAACATTTCACTAATATGACATCTCTGTCTGAACTAAATTCTGATATAAAACCCATAGTAACTTTCCATAGAAAAGTCTCACTACCATAGTTGATTTATATAACTCCATATCCACTTACTTCTTCTACTCAGGAGACTTCAAAAGTTCAACTTTCAGAAGAACATACTCTCCATCCTTCCTCTTCCTTTCGAATTTTAAAATCCTCCCTCTCTCCTTAGCTTTTGATTAAATAATTTGGTTTTCTGTTTTTACTTCATAATTCCATCATTTAGAACCATTACGAACTGGTTACTAATCTTAATTCTACATTCCTCAAACAACTAACCTTAATTTTGAGTTTGAAGGGAAAAAAAAACTACGTTTCAAGTTTTGCTTTGACTGATGCAAAGAAAAAGCAGAAACGATGTCCTCCCTCCTCAAGTAGTTTACATTCTGTTGGGAGAAATGACAAATGAAAAGCAAAACATACAAGACAAATCAAAGTGAATGGAAAGTAATCTTTGAGGGACTAGCACTAGCAACTGATAGAAACTGGAAAGTCTTCATGAATTAACCCTCAAGCTGAGTCTTAAAGGAATCTAGGAGCATTCCAAGAATGACATTCCAAATGTATGTCAATGGGAGACACAGTTTATGTGTGAGAACAGCAGTTAGAATAGTATGACTAGATTATAGACCATAGGGAATGGAGAATGAGACAAGTATGTATTAAGCACCCAGATTCTGTGCTATACATTTTGCAAATATTATTTCATTTGATACAATAACCTTATGAGGTAGGTGTTTGTATGATGCTATTTTACAGCTGAGAATACTGAGATTGTGATTTACCCAGGGTCATAGGATTATTAAAGTGTCAGATTGGATTAGAACTTGTGTCTTCTTGACTGCCACCAAGCATTCTATGTATGCACTGTACTACCTAGCTGCCTCCTGTTTGTGGAAGGGAGAATAATTCAAGAAGACTGTAAAGGTAGGAATGAGCTGGGCTGGGTTATAAAGATTTTTTTAAAGTATCAGAGGATTTTGTATTTCTTTGTGTGGGATGTCACTGGAATTATCACAAAGGGGAATGACACAGTCAGACCTATGTTTTAGGTGGCCAAATTGGAGAATGGATCAGAGTAAGAAGACATCTGGGGGCGGCTAGGTGGCATAGTGGATAAAGCACCGGCCTTGGAGTCAGGAGTACCTGGGTTCAAATCTGGTCTCAGACACTTAATAATTACCTAACTGTGTGGCCTTGGGCAAGCCACTTAACCCCATATGCCTTGCAAAACCTTGAAAAAAAAAAGAAGACATCTGAGGCAGTGAAACCAAAGAAGACAGTTGTGGTTGTCTAGGACAGAGATGCCAAAGGTCTTTGTAGTGAGAATATATGTGAGAAATTCTATAGAGAGAAAAAAAAATTACAAGATTTGGCAACTGATCAAATAGAGAGAGTGAATGAAGCAGAGTCCAAAATGGCACATAACAGGGAAGTTGGTGACAAGATTAACAGGAATATGATTAATTCTGTTTTGGACTTATTGAATTTGAGATGCCTATGGGACACCCAATTCTAAATGTTTAACCATCAGTTTGTGTCTAAATGTTTAACCATCAGTTTTCACAGGATGAAAACTTAGTAGAGAAATTGAAGCTGTATATATAAATCTCAGAATCATTTGCACTGATATGCTCAAAGAACCCACAAGAGCTAAGGACAGAACCAAGGAAGAGAGCATAGAAAGAAAAGAGAAAACACAAGAGAAAGCCTTGGGGAAGATCCACAATTAGCAGGTGCAATATAGATGAAACTCCAAAAAAAGCTACTGAGGAGTTACTCAAATTGGTAGAAGAACCAATAGGGAGAAGAATCATGAAAAAGTCAGAAAAAAGAGAACGTCCAAGAGGATATGGTCGTTGATAGTGTCAAATGCTAAATAAAGACCAAGAAGGATCTGAAAGTTAACAGACCACTGTTAATTTTGAAGAAGGGAGCTTCAGGTAAATAATGTGGTTGGAGACCAGATTATAGAAATTTAAAAGTGAGAAGAAGGAAAATGTAAAGAACTAATATTGATAAGGTTGGGTTTTTTTTTCAAGAAGGGGAAGATATAGAGTGATAACCAAAAAGTATGTTAGTATCAAGTGAAGGATTTTTGTTAAAGTATAAACGAAATTAAGTATATTTCCAGACAGCAAAGAAGGAACTTACAGAGACAGAATGGAAATTAAGAAAGTGGAAAGGATGGTGGGAAGTTGATTACTGGAAAAGACAGGTGGGGATGGGATCAAGGATATGTATAGAGTTGACCTAGTCAAGAAGAAGGGCCTCCTCACAATCAGAGACTGAAATGAAGGAAAAGAAAGTGATGAAAAGATAATCAGAGGAATATGAGATGGAGAGGAGGAGAATAATGTGGACTGTAATATACAATGACAGAAAATATGTTTTTGGAACATAAGTCAAGTTACAGGTCCATATTCATCTTCAAGTGGAAAAAACTCAGGAGCCTTCTATCACTAGAACAGTCTAAGGGACCTGGAATCCACAAATAGACTTCAAAGGGTTCATGAACTTGGATAGGAGAAAGAAATTACATTTTTATGTTCGCTAACTTCTGATTAAAATTTAGCATTTCTTTCAATTATGAATTTTAACTGTATTGTGTGCATCATATGTGCATATACATATATATACATACATACATAAACATGTGACTGATTAGGAAGGGGTTAGTAGGTTTCCCCAGATTGTCAAAGGATTAATGACACAGAAAAGGTTAAGTCTCCCTGATCTAGAGAATTAGTTCATTCCAAAGCCATTTTAAGGAATAAAAGAGGAGAGTGAAAATAAGGTAACAAGCACTTCACAAACCATTAGATATAAAGCCAAGCAGTTCTCTTCCTACTTTTCAAAATTAGCCTGGTAACATATGTAGCAGAATATATGGCATACAATAAATAAAAAAATCAGTTCCTATATGTACACTGTCAGTTGCAAAATTCTCTGAAAAATCACTGATATATAAGTTTTTGTTTAAAGAAATATGGTGATAAATAAAAGATTATGGATAATCTTGTATAAATACATTTATATAATAATGTATATTTATTACATTTATAAATATATATACAGTTATATATTTAAATTTAAATATGTAATTTAAATATATATATATATATGTATTTTAAGCTTTTAGAAGGCAGGTTTTTGGCAATGTATATAATGATAGCAATCCAGATAAAGGAGCAAAAACACAGGTTAGCTCCACCATAAATAATCAGTGGGCATACTTAAAACCTATTTTCAGATTCTCCAGTTCTTCTCTTCATGCTAAATTTAAGTGTTGAGTGTGCCACAAGTAATGAAAACTATTTGTTAGACCATTTACTTTATTCTTTCACTTGCCCCATAGGATCCAAATCCTAATGATCCAGTTCACTATGGAACCCAGTACAAATAATTGTCTCTATGTGGAAGATGTGTTCTTCCGTGTTGTTTAAGGGCAACATATATGTGAGGGTACAGTTAGATCTTTTTTCTCTATGAGATTATAAACTCCATGAGACCTAGACCAGGCTATATAATCCCCAAGGACCTAGTAGATAAGTAGGTGGCAACAATAGATAGAACACTGGTCTTTGAGTCAAGAAGACCTGAATTCAAATCCAGACTCAAAAATTTACTTCCTTGTGACCTTGAGCAAATAATTTACCCTCTGTCTGCCTCAGTCTCCTGTTCAATAAAATAGAAATATTAATATCACCTAACTCTCAGGGTTGTTTTGAGGATTAAATAGGAAATTTGTTGGCTTAGCACAATGCTTCACATACACTGAATGTGCTTAATTGCTTATTTCCTTTCTAATACATGATCCACCTTTGGTTCTTTTTATATGTCATTTCCTCCATTTAAGTTGCCCTTCCCTCTCCTCTTCAACAACTTATGACCCTACCTCATCCAAATATCAAAACTAAATTTTTCCAGGGATTCATCCCTGATTCACCTCACTACATTCTCGTCACCCTTTCACTGTAGTTGCATGTTGATTTGTATTATTTTAACTCAAGGAGGTAGAAAGGTCTTAAGTCTTTTAAGGATATATCCAATACATCTTCACTAAGGAGTGTTTTCTGTGCAATTTCAACTGGATTGTCAGGTTCGAGAAAGGAAAGAATCCCATTTTTTCATTTCTATAATTAACTAAACACTTTCACAGCACCTAAGATGGCACCCAGTCTGTACTGTTTAGAGTTGTAGAATCTCAAGAGATGAAAAGACTTCAAAGGTCATCCAGAAGACATCAAATATGAATGAAAATCTACTCTACAACATCTCTGACAAGTGGTCACCCAGCCTCTACTTTCAAGACTTCCAGTGATGTGGAACTCAATAACTTTTGAGACAGCCCATTCCAGTTAAAAAAATTACTATCTAATCTATCTAAATTACTATCTAAAATATCTAATCATAATCTCCATCTTCACAATTTCCACTTATTGCTCCTTTCTGCTGACCTTAGTAAATATTTCCCCAAGCAAAATAATTGTAATTATTCTTCTGAAATCTATCTATCCACCACTAGTTCTCTTGCAGGACATGTGTTCTGATCCTTTTGCCAATCTAATCATACTTCTTTCCTTTATTCCCTGGTTAGATGATATACCCCCCATATATCACTTTGTCTCATTATCTTCCAATGCATTTGTCATGTAATATTATTTTTAACTGTTTCTCTCCCTTCTACTTAAACTGTAAGTTTAGAGAGTTTGTTCATATTCCACCCTGCCCCAGCTTAATGTTTTGTACACAGTAGTTGCTTAACAAATGTTGGTTGATGAATATACTCCATTTCTTTAAAAAAAATCTTTCCCAAAGGTGAGATCTCAAACTGACCAAAATCATATAGATATACTTTGATGAAGTAGATAAGACTTATCTCATCCCTTGTTCTGAGCGCTTGAGATTTTACTAATTCATTCTAAATCTTTTGGTACTACAATGACATGCTTATTGTGTTGACTGAATTTAAATATGAAGTTCACTTTAAAAAAAAAAGCTTGGGGGCAACTGGGTGGCACAGTGGAGAGAGCACTGGTCCTGGAGTCAGAAGTACCAGGGTTCAAATCCGACCTCAGATACTTAATAATTACCTAGCTGTGTGGCCTTGGGCAAGCTACTTAACCCCCATTTGCCGTGCAAAAACCTAAAAAAAAAAAAAAAAGCTGCTTTTTTCATACTAACAGTTGTTAATGCTTAATGTACCCAGAAGGTTTAAATGAAATGGAACTCAAAGACCTTCAGTTATTAAGTAATGAGATTAGTTGGGATTATCTCTAAGATTTTCCAGACTTAAAATGTTACAGTTCTATGATTCCAAAGTAATTTCCCAAGATTTTTTTTTTTGGAGGAGTAGAGGTGGCAAAGCCAGTACCTTTATGGCACCTTCTAGATTACTGGCAAGTTGGAAGGATAGCATTAAATGAAAAACAATAAGGTATTTACAACGTGAGTTCTATTATGTTCTACAGGGATAACTGACACCAGGCTATTCATTCATTTAAGGATCAGTTTGGCTTTCAACTTACCCTTTGATGTGTGTGTGTGTGTGTGTGTGTGTGTGTGTGTGTGTGTGTGTGCATGATGCAGATGTGCATGATACTAAAAGTATCTTTTCTAGGCCTAGACAATTATACTTTAGCTATATTTTATGACATCAATTCTTGATATATGTACTGATGGACAAACCTAATACACAATCCCTTTCAGCTGCACAGCATAGTTCGAACATTGGGCCTTCTTCATGAACAGAAGTTCCATATGAACAAGCTGGGTCCAAAACTGAATGAGAAAAGAAGTAAGCATTTGAGAAATCATAAAATATTTCTAAAGAATTCAGCATGTTCTCTCCAACAAAAACCCATCGTTTGAAAACTAACATTCTTTCAGTGGTGCTATATGACTGGTAATCTTGGAATAAGTCAGTTAATCAAGTATTTAGTAAGCATCAACTTTTTGCCAGATATTGTACAGGGAACTGAGGATATAAAAATGATAAAAAAAAAAAAAAATACATGACGGAGAGACACTAGCACTTGGAGCAGGAAAAGCATCACACAAAAAGTAGTGCTTAAGCAGAATTTTTTTAAAGAAAACAAGGGATTATAATCAGTTGCTGGGGGCGGGGGTGATGCTTTCTAGACATGGGAGACAGATTGCACAAAGTCATGAATTATGAACAGCAAAAAAAAGACCAGTTTGACCAGATTCTATAGTGAACTAAGGGAAGTAATATATAAGAAATTTGGGAAACTATGTTTGGATCTACTAGTGAATGACTAAGATCCAAAGAAAGAGGTCTTTCTGATCCTAGAAATTACAAAGAACCATTGGAATATAGTGAGCAAGAAAGTATCTATTATTTAGGGATATCATTTTGACAGATTTGATAGATATGTGAAAAATGGATTGAAGAAGGAAGAGATCTGAGACAGGGAGATCAATTAGGAGTTGCTGCAATAATCCAAATGAAAAGTGACAAGGGCTTGAACCAGAGAAGTGTCTGTGAATAAAGAGAAGGGGATAGGATAGATGCAGTATTGTTTATAAGAGCTTAAATGGTAAAATTAGACATAAGGCTAGCTGGTCAACTAACATTAACACCAAACTACGTAAGTGATGGAGACATAAAAACTTTCTTTGGAGGAATTATGGGGGAAGGGGGAAGGGGGAGAACCTTCAGTTGAATGGACAAGCTATAGAGTTTATCCATCAATACATATAACTAGAGATAGAGTTGAGCCCAGAATTAAACTAAACAAAAGCAGTAAAAGATGCCATCAGAAAAAAATGTATAATAGAAAAAGAGGAGATTCATGTGATAAGTGTATCAAATAGACAGTACAAATGCTCCACTAATATATTTAAGATGTCAAGAAAGCAATGAAGGCCTCCAGCATAATGAGTTGACCCCCTAGCAAATTTATGAGAAGAATTTGAGCAAGAGTTATAAAGGATAGGCAGTCATGCATGGATTGCTAGCTGCATCATTAAAACTAACATTTGAACTGGTAAGATAGCAAATTCATTTGAGCATTGAGTACTTGACTATGAACAAGAATTGCACACGTTAAGGCGGCGTGGATGGGTTGCATTATATACCCCAAGAAGCAATATTCACAGAGAACCTTAGATTCAGACCTAGGAAAAACTATCTAATCCAATGTCTTTATTTTCAAATGAGGAAACTGAGGCCTAGAAAAGTTAAGCAATTTCCCCAAGTTATAATAAGCAATAAGTAACAGACAGGATTGAAACTTGGGTTTTCTGACTCTAAATTTAGCATTATACAACCTCATTAGGGAAATTGTCAATTGATTAAAGCTTTGATGCAACAAAGTAAGCATGATGTAAAGAATATTAAAGAGTAAAGACAAAAATACAATGGATTATTTTTAATATAATGTACTGAGACATTTTACAAAGCTGTATTGTGATATATTATAATCAGACTGATGGTTTATGGTGAATTTACTGTAGTTACTCTTTTTTATTTGTGGGTATCTTAAGTCTCATTTCAGAGATTCATCCTGTTAGTGATATATTCTTGGGTTTCCAAAGGTTTTGACATTAAAGAGAAAGATTAAGCAGCAAAATATTTGAGTAAAGGCCCTACAAATGTGTTGGCAAGTTATCTGATATAATCCCATGATGCATGATGCTCTACTTTAGTAGATCTCCTTCCAGGTTGATAACAATCAATTTACTACAAATCTTTGGGATTTTTCATTCAACCAGCCCTGGATTCATCTAATTGAACTCTGCCAGGTCAAATGTCTTAGTATGATTGTAAAGGATTCTCCCAAAAAATGTAAACATCTTGAAGGCAAGAACTTGCTAAGGACAGACAACATCAAAAGTTTAATCATAGTATGATGAATCATTTTGGTAATAGAAAATCAATTAAACCTTCTACTAAGGTATTAAAGAGTTTTGATATTCTCTGGCAGACTTCACACCTAGTGAATCGTAAATTTTTGTACTAAACAGAAAATATTTTTAAAGGAGAAAAAAAGTGTTGGAAGGACAACAGGAAAAAGACTTTGTTGTAGTATTGCCAAAGCAAGGAGTTCATGGAGGAAACTGCAAGGGGTAAATATAATTGAAAAGCAAGTGAAATTAGAGAAGACTCTTCTTGATTTTTGATTCTCTGTCTCCTGACTTAATATAGTTGGCAACGGTGAGCAAACAATGACTACATTGGAGATGTTCCCATGGCAACAATTTGAGAGCAAGTCAGAGAGATTTCTACGTACCTAGAAAAGGAAGTGACATACAAAGGACATATTCCTGGTAGGAACCATAGGGTTGGAGAGAATTAAAGAGTCCCTGCTTAGGGCATTAAAGGTCTAAACGTCATTAGCCACTGAGAACCAGAGACTCCAGATCAGAGAAAGGCTTTGCGTCAGTAGGTTGACCATTTGCCCCTCCTTGTCAATTTGTTCAACTTGATTTCCAGCATTCTATTCTTCAAGACTTCAATTTCAAAGGGTATATTTGGTTCTGTAAGTATCAGGACAATTTTAATGGTACTGCAAAAGTCATTTTTCCCCCTTATTGTTTTTCTCTTCATCAAGATATTACGTTATTTTTTTGTTTACTTTCTGAGGAAGAAATGACCTAGAGACTGGGAAACCATCTTTTAAAGAAATATCTCTACAAGACACTTCAGGGAACTCTAGTTTTCTTTCTACTCTTTAGAAATTCAAATAAAATTCATAATAGAACTATCCTCCAAAAATCACTAAGTATCAGGTGATAGGGATAAAAATTCTGACTTTAGCAAAGGGGGAAGGACACTGAGGAAAAGATGTCATCTAACTACAAAGTAATGATAAAATCACATTACAGAATTTGTACCAAGATATATTCCTCATAAAGTACATGTAATAATACTGTCTTTAATCCCTGCAAGCTACTTTCAACAGTGCCCTCCAAATTCTTGGTTGAATTTTCTTAAATTCAAGTTCAGAAGTATAATTAAATTTAATTCATTCCAGCAGACATTTATTAAATGTCTGAGGCCCCAGGCAAGACAATGGGAAAAGAAAAAAACCAAAACTTGTACTCAAGGAGCATACATTCTACTAAAGGAATAAGCATGCACCTAAATATAATTCCATTCCATTCAACAAAAATTTGTACCTACTATCTACAAAGCATTACATTAGTGGGTATACCAACATAAAAAATGAAGCTGTCCTGTCCTTGAGAAGTGGAGTTTTACAACCAGATGAAGATGAAGGTATTCAAGCAGAGTATGAAAATTATATGAATCCAGAACTTACTGAATAACCAGAAAGAAGATTAATGGTAAACCAGTTATTGATCTGGAAGGAAATCCGTAATAAGAGTACTCTGACGAAAGATAAGCTAAATAGAGCTACGAAGGAGATCCAAGTACAATTGCCTGAGAAATCATTGGAAATATGGGATTAAGAGATGGTTATTAAAAAAATTACAAAGATAACTTGGGTATCAGTATCAATTGCAAAGTGCTTACACAGTGTCTAGTACACAGTAAGTACCAAATAAATGTTAACTATTTTGATATTAATAAACCATTTTAACATTAATATTCAGTTTTTAAAACCACGGGATTCATCAGATTGCTTTATCTCACCTTTTCAGTTCAAATGAAAATGTTCATTATCAGCTCCTCCTTGAGGACTATGAGGAAAAGTCACAGCTGGTGACTGTGGAAAAGACAGTATTTAATACAATCTAAATGGGCTAATACCTCCCCAAAATTCACTGTTGGCCATTGACTAGGTTTGATATATGTATGGGAGACAAGTTGTTTGATAGTAAGTTTGGGTATGGAATTGGATAGGTCTAGGAGAATAGCTTGAATTGCCTTGGGGAAACTGCAAAGTTTTAATGATAATGCCAAGATTTCCTCTAAAACAAAGGCCCCTCTTTTTTAATACCAATATAATTATGTTGCTGCAAATAATGCAACACAATAGGGAGTACTGGATGTGAACAAGTTGCTTGTAATACATTACAAACATGGAAGTATGCAGAGGAAACAGTGTAAGGAATGTCATAAAACTGGTCAGGAAAACTATAACCCACAGGCCAAATTCATATTAATATTTCAATTGCATTTTAAAGTATAAAAACCACTCTTGAAAAAAAGTGGTAGTCCAGATTTGACTCTTGGGCTATAGTTTACTGACCCTTGTCATAAGAGAAGTATAGGAATGAAAAAAAACTAGTGCAGTTAAAAATTGCAAAAATGAAGGAAAATCAATGGACAAACCTTTATACTAATCAAGGAAGATATACCTCCTCCCCTGAGCACTTGGTGAATTACCTTAAACTTATGGAAGACATGGACAAGAGTTGCACACGTTGGTAAGCTTAGAAGCAAGTTATATTATCAAAGGGAACAACCAAACAAATAAGAACACAGATCTAAAACACAAATGCAAGCATCTTAAGATCAGAAACAAAATTCTATAGTCATCCCATATTCACCCTTCAGTTTGAGAATGTGCCATGTTATCAAATGCCTTCAATGAGGATGAACATAGTATCAAGTTCAACTATTGCATTGATGTTAAATTCTTCAACCTGAAAAGTCTACTTGCAAGACCAAAGTGAAGGGAGTATTGGTGTGTTTGTAAATGATTGTGCACTCAAATGAAGCCTCTGACACTGAGATGTAACAAAGTATGGATTCATCCTTTGCTGCTTGTTTTGACCTAACAATACCAAGAAAACACAGGTGTTCCATTAGCCAGCACTACTATTCATATGTGGAACCATTGGTTATAGAAAATGGAGAAGTTTTGAATACTCTGAATGAGTTCACTTATCTTGGCAGTGTACTCTTGTGCTGACTTCACTGTTGTATGCCTGTGAAACCTGGACAGTGTACCAATGCCATGCCAGGAAACTGAACTGTTTCACTTTGAATTCTTAGGAAAATTCTGAAGATCATCTGGCAGGTAAGATAGATACCAGACACTGAAGTCCTTTCTTAGATCAAATTGCCAGTCATTCAGAGTCTACCAGAGAGAATGCAATTCCAATGGTCTGACCACGTTGGTTGAATGCCAAATGTATGCTTGCCTGAAAGACTATTTTATGGAGAATTCACAGAATAAGAGCTCACATAGTGATCAGAAAAAAAGTGATATAAGGACACTCTCAAGGACTCTCCTAAGAACTTTGGAATTAATTGCATGACATGAGAGACCCTGGCACAGAATTACCCAGCACGTTGTGCCCTCATTAAAGAAATTGCTGTGCTCTATGAACAAAGCAGAATTGAAGTAGCTCAAAAGAAATGCAAGATGTGCATATTTAGAGAATTCATCCCAAATGTTCATGTGGACTATTTGTATTTGACTTTTCATAGAGCATTCTAAATTTTTATTGGTCTGATCAGCCTTTAACCTCAGTCTGAGAAGCAATGTGGGCTAGGAGATAGATCCCTTTAACCTCAGTCTGAGAAGCAATGTGGGATAGGAGATGCAGAGCTGTCCTGGAATGGAGCATTTGGGCTTTGGGAAGAGTTGGAGAACTAAACTGGAAAGCAGCATTCTCTTGATTGAAACCATGCAGTCATTGAGTTGGAACAACTTAAGCTTGTGAAATAAAATAGAATTCATCCTCCTATAGTAACTGCATTATGGTAATTGGCTTGACTGTATTCATTGTTGCTTTTTTATTTGTTTTTAAGGCAAAAGGTATTTCCTGATTTTTGTCACCCTATTTTCAGATTCTCTAGAAAATGTAAAAAGCATGTATAACGCTCAGCAACCTAGGTTATAAATTAAAAGAGCAAGTCTTTCCTTTCTTATCTCTATAAACATTGTTATCTGAGAGCAAATTTAAGAAAGTAACATTATCCTAACAAGGCAAATTACTGTGGGGCATCACTGAAATTTATTACTTAAGCATAACCTTGGCAGGGGTGGAGAGACATCAGGATAAGGTGGCACCAACGACTGAGGAAACCCCCAGAGGAGGAATGATTGATGTCATAAACATTTAACGGCAACAAAAGATCTAAGACAAAGTGTTAGGCTTTTTTAACAGGCATTTGTTAAGCACTCATTATGTGCCAAACCCTATACTAAGTACACCATATAAATATTATCTCATTTGTTCCTCACAATAATCCTCGGAGGTAGTTGCTATTATGACCTTCATTTTATAGAGGAGGGAACTGAGGCACAGAGAAGTTAAGTGATTTGTCCAAGCTTACACAACTCCTACGTATCTAGAGCTCAATTTGAATTTAGGTCTTCATAATTACAAGTCCAGAGCTTTAACTAATGGACCATCTAGCTGCCTTTTTAAAATCTTTCCAACGGCCTAGTTTCAGTTATGGACACCCATAAATCAGGACCACTTTAGGACATCAGATTCCTGCTGGTGGCCTACAAGCAGTATGTTTGGAGTGTAATTGAAGGCTATATGATCATAATTTGAGAGGGCAGAGGGGAAGGCTATAACCTCTGATTTTTAAGGCATCAAGATTTTCACTCAAGTTTCTAAGGACTTGGATACCTGTGGAAAAATTCAAAAAACTTAGAGTTCCACCCCTTTTGATCTTGGACAAATCCCCACACACACCCTGCTCTCTAAGCTTCACTTTTCTCATCCACAAACCGAGTAGTTTTCAATCAAAAGATCTGGATGCTAAGGGTAGGAACAATGGGAACCTTGAGAAGTATACATTACATCTTGGTGTATGCTTAGAAGACAGCTTTAGGGTTTAACATTCACCATTTTTTCAACAGAGCAGATTTTAAAAGGGTTCAGAGAAAGGATAGATACATAAAATAATGAAATAAAAATCTATAGCGAATATCAGCACGGGAGGAATGGGAAACTCTCAAGAATGACATTTTGAAATCTCAGAGAAATAATTCCATTGAGCAGGAAGAGAGAGCTGCCTAAATAATATGGATAAGAAAACAATATATGGGATACTTCTCATCTCTCCAACTGAGATTTTTAAGATATATACAGAAAATGAAAGCAGAACATGTAATAGAAGATGAGTACAAAACCATGACCTAATTCTGCCAGTATAGTTCAAGAAGGTTAAAACTCAAAACAAGCTAAGACTGAAAGGGAAAGCTAAAGACAACTAAGAGAGTAGTGTTAGCTATATTGGGGGAAAGAGCATAAAAGTAGGGATGAGATGGCAATTCATGATGGCTAGTACTATGGTTAAGGGATGGTAAAGAGCAGGTAGAACCATTCAACATTTACTTCACTTCTATATTATTTATAAAGAGAATGATTTTTGCACTGGAAAAGATGGGAGGAAATGACTTATAAAGATTTACCTACCCAAGATATTTAGGAAGATAATAACAGAGCATCTCATCACCTCTGACTACAAGTTGAGGTGATACCTCACTTTTCCACTATCCTATTATATTGCTTCAATAGCCTCAGTGCAATGCTTTGTGATAGGAAAGAAAACATCTCTTCTCCAAGTTTTAGAGCATCTTCCTACATGCCCTGAGGTAGATAATAAAATTGGATTTTCATGATAAAGTTTTATCCAAGGTAGAAGTGGTAACTCTTCATCCAGACATCTCAATTATTCATCAGCAATAACCAGAAAATGTCATTAAACCCCATAAGTAAAAGAGTCTAATTCAGTAAGAGATTAGATCAAATGATGAAAAACTTCCTGAATATAACAAATAATGAAACTGAAATGACATTCCCTGGAGATTGTTGAAGGTCAAATAGTTAATGTATGGTTTATGTATGTCTTGCCAATAGAGGCAAAATGATAAAAAAAAAAACAGATCATCCACATATATGTTGAAGTATATATATATATATATATATATATATATATATATATATATATAAAACTGGCTTGCCCAAGGCCATACAGCTCTGTAATTATATATATATATATATATATATATATATATATATATAGTCCACAAAAGGAGAGCCACCTTCCTGAAAGAAGACAGACTAGCATCACCTGCTGCCAATGAGGAGAGCCACATGTCTTTCCCTTCCCTAGTCCTCATTGTATGGTGACCTATTCTCAACAAGCACAAGGATGGATACCCACTATCAGCTGGATGCTAACTCCTATAACTCTACCTCTGCTACAGGTATCCCAGATTCTCATTCTAATCCTTGGATACATTACTCTTTGGTAGAAGCTCCACAAGGTCTCCCAGGAGTCTAATCCTTGTCACCTGCTCTGCTCCTTTCAATGGTCTCTCCACCTGCCATGCAATAAATATGAACATGAATCTTTTTTAATGTATTGTCTCCCCTATCAGAATGAGATCTTTGAGAACATGGACTGTCATGATTTTTTATTTGTATCCACAATACTTGGCACAATGATTTGCACTTAGTAAATATAGAATAAATATTTTTCCCATTCTATTCCATTAAAAAGTCACTAAAAATTGACCTTCCCCTAATTATTGCTCCTTAGGCAAAATGGTGGGGTGTAGATTAATTGTATCTTCAGTACTCTCTTAATTCTTCTTTTGGAACTTTCCTCTACATTATAGACTTTTGCCTTTCAACAACCTTATTCTCATGGATTCACAGACTCTTGGAACGGGAAAGGACCCTATAGGCTACCCAACCCACCCTACTCTCACACAGGAATCCTTACAACAATGTAGCTTCGCTCCTCTCCTCCTATTCAAATCTGAACTCAAGTGATTGTCTACTATGGCCATCAAAAATATATGTCCTGGGGCAGCTAGGTGGTGCAGTGGATAGAACATTGGCCCTGGAGTCAGGAGTACCTGAGTTCAAATCCGGCCTCAGACACTTAACAGTTACCTAGCTGTATGGCCTTGGGCAAGCCAGTTGACCCCATTGCCTTGCAAAAGCCTAAAAACAAATATGTCCTAGTGGACTAACTAAATGAACTACAACTATCTGTCATAATCTAAGTAATATATACATATTATATTATACATATATGGATCTTTCATGTTAATTTTTTCCCTATATGGCTGATTAGGCTGACCCACTTGATTGGTCAAGGATCTCACAGAGATGACTTTTAATATGCCAAGAGTTCAATATGATCAATATTATGCAATCTACCAAAAAAAGAAGCATTTGGAGAGCCTCATCATCTATAGGCGATTCCTTTGCTAACTTGACTTTTGCCTAGAAAGTAGCAAAATGCCTTTAACTATATGTCCCTGTTTTGGCTTATGCCATACGTAATTGATAATGAATCATTGAGCAAAATTATTTATGTGGAAATATCAAGGAATTTTATATGACTTTTATTTTTGCAAGGCAATGGGGTTAAGTGACTTGCATAAGGTCACACGGCTGGATAATTGTTGTGTCTGAGTCTGAATTTGAACTCAGGTCCTCATGACTCCAGAGCTTGTGCTCTCTCCATTACATCACCTAGCTGTCCTGGAATTTTATATGATTTTAACAAGTGTCAGGGACACTTTTTTGAGATGAGTCTTTAAGGCTCCATTTCATTCTTTTAAGTATCTTCTAACAAATCAAGACCATGGGGTTGACTCCTCATTCTACTAGGTGGTCATTCTTTCTAGTTCAGAAATTGCTCTTGCAATTTGTCACTGACTCAATATGACTCAATAATGATCCCAAAAGGGACATGGCCAGTCATGGGTCATCTATTCTCAAGAAATAAAACAGAAGAGACAATCTGGATCACAAAGCCAGTTTTAGGCTTGCCTAAGCATAAACGTGCTTTAGCTAACGTGTGTTTGTAGTTGGCAATTAGTCCACAATCACCTTCACACACACACACACACACACCTCAAAAGATAAACAGAATAATACTAAACAGAATGATAAAGCAAGTAGAGAAGAGTGAGATTAAGAGTGGATCAGTCCTTTTTAAAGATCCATTGAATCTAACCCACTTCCTGCTCAGCAGACAATAGAGAATTGCCTTATCATGTTTCTTTTTTTTATCCAGAACATACCTGATATATGCATAAACCTTTCTCAAACTAAAACTTTACAGATGAAAAAGCAGGAATATGGATCACTATTTACTGACTCAATTTTAATCTTTTTGTGAGTATAGTCTAGAAATTTTTATTATATTTTTATACCTAGATTACAAATAATTATTGTGGTATTTGGAAAAAGTCTCAACATCTTTCTTAGCATCTTTTATTCTTCAACTACTTGACCATCACAGTAGGAGCAAAAGGAGGTCGCATATGGAATCTTTTGTCATTTTGCCTATTTTTAACTATTTCATTGGTCAACAAGGCCAAAGACTTTTATCATTTACTGTTCAATCTGGTGATAATTCCACTCTGTATGTAACTACATACTCAGGCAGATAGTCAGTAAGAAGTTATTAAGTGCCTACTAAAACACAGTGCCAATCACTGTGTTTTAAGCAGTAGGGATGCAAAGAAAAGCAAAAGATAGTACCTATCCTTGAGAATCTCACAGTCTAATGAGGAAGACATCACACATGCAACTATGCAAGAAAACAAGCTATAGGCAGGATAAATAGGAAATTACTCAACAGAGGCATGAGAATTTAGAGGAATTGGGATGGGTGGCTAGGTGGCACAGTGGATAGAGCACCAGCCCTGGAGTCAGGAGTACCTGAATTCAAACCCGGCCTCAGATACTTAATAATGTGTGACCTTGAGCAAGCCACTTAACCCCGTTTGCCTTGCAAAAAAACCTAAAAAAAAAGGAATTGGGAAAGGCTTCCTGAAGACTGAATCTGAGGCTATACCTAGAGTCTTTCTATGTTATTAGGACCTACTAGGGTTTTTCTCTGCTGTCATGATCTTTGAAAATGATCATTTCCAAATATCCATTGAGACATCAAATAGACTTTTTAATTCTATCCATACACATATAATCAATCACATTAATATATAAAATCAGGTATTTTGTCATGAGGAAAATAGAGTATTGAAGCAAGGAATTTTTTGACATAACTTTTTAAATCACAGATGACAATTATAAATGTAGTATGTATGTGCATGTGAATTATATGTGTGTATATTATATATATATGTATATATATATATATATATAAATACATTTGTTGTATCATTTCAGTCTTGTGCAACTCTTCACGATCCCTTTAGGGGTTTCTTGACAAAGATACTAGAGTGGTTTTTGCTATTTCCTTTTCCAGCTCATTTTACAGATAAGAAAATTGAGACAATCAGGATTAAGTGATTTGCCCAGGGTCACACAGGTAGTGACAGAGAATGGAATAATTAAACTTAGGTCCTCCTGACCCCAGGGCCAGTCTTCTACCCACTGTGCCCTCTAGCTGCCCATATGTATATATGCCTATACAGATGATGTTGAATATTTTTCAGATACTGTAACACTGCAATTTTTCATTTTGGAATATATTTAGATTGCACAGTCTTAATGTTTTTGAAATCTATTCAATATTATCACATAAATGTTTCTATAATTTAATGAGCAAAATGTATGAGTAATTCCTGAAATATCTAAAGAGGTTTTGAATTTTACAACATATCAGCTACTTTTTTTTTTTGCAATATTATTACTGTTTGGGCAGAAGTTGCCAAATGACAAATTGCTCATTTTGTCACCTGACTTTGTTCTTTGATTTTAAAAAAATGGGAAAGTGTATGTGCTCAGATAACTCTGAGGAGAATTATCAGCTTCGGAATAGTGAGAGGGAATCACTAACATGATAAACGAAGTCAGGTTTGCTTTTGTTTCAGGTTACTTAAATTTTCCTCAATCGGGAGGTAATTATTTCCCATCATGCAAGTGTTTTCATCCACCAGTATATATTCATGTGCAGCAACCTATTGGGTATTCACCAGTAGAACCTTTCTCTGAATAAAATGAGCTACAGGTGATGAAATTGAAGTTTTGGTTATAGAAAAGAGAATGTTGTTTACCTTGTAGGATTAAAACCAGAATGAAAACTCTCAAGTTGCTTGTTTGTCAAGGACTATGTGCTATGTCTCACACTGACTATCAATCTCCAGAAGAGCAGAGAACCACTGTGAGGGACCTTAAAACTCTTCTTATTCAGTATCCTCATTTTATAAAGGAGGTAACTGGATCCCGATTTGTTAATAGACATCCCAAAGACAAGACAAGAACGGAGCTAGGAAACTAAAATCTAATGCTTCCTTGCTTTACCTTTAAACACAGGAAATAACAAGTCACCTTTGCCTTCAACTGATTATTATTAAGAAGGAAACAAAGGCAAGATTGGGGATGTATTTATTATGTATAAGGGGCTATGCTAGGAATTTGGAATATCCTGGAACTTACTTTCATTTAATTATTCTTTAATCATTCAACAAACATTAAATCTACTCTTTTGCACAGAGCTCTGTTCATGGTGCTGAGGAAGAAACATAGATATAGTTCCTGCTTTCTAGCAGTTTATGAGGGAGATGCAATACACACACACACACACACACACACACACACACACACACAAAATTTTCAATATGAAATAGATCATAAGTTAAATAGTTAACATTTACTTAGTGCTTTAAGATCTGTTAAATACGTCAACTATATTATTTTTTTTTTGACCCTCACAAAAACTTTGTGAAATAGGATGCTTTTTTATGATACCCACTTTACAGATGTAGAAATTGAGACTGAGACAGGTTAGTTTAAGTAACTTGTTCAGTTTCACAAAGATTGTAAGAGTCATTATGAACATCAAATAAGATGAAGTAAGGGAAAGTACTTAGAAAAAGTGTGAAGGACTATTCAAATGTAAAATAGACTGAATAAGTATAGCTTCATTAATCCTTTTCTGGGTTTTGTATATTTAACTCTCCTTTGGAATACCATTTTGCTTTAAAGTATAGATTATTTCAAACAATCAAAGAGTAAATAAAGCCTACTCATCTAGATTCTATGATTACAGATAACTCTTGGAAAATGGTTCATTTTCCTCAGTTTAAAGCATCATAGTTGTGTGTCAAATAGATTTCTAAATTACTTGTAGCACTTTCAAGTTTGAAAAGCCTCATTTTATACTCATACTATCTGCCTTCATGGAGTTTAAAGTCTATTGAAGAGATGTGTCCATAAATATTTTTGATGTAAAGTAGTATGCATCCAAATGTCATGAGAGGCACAAAGTGGCATTTTAAAAGACAAATCACCCTATTTCTGGCTACTAAGATAGCCATGGACTATATCAAAGATGTGATAGTACTGAAGTTGGTGGGAAATTTCAGTGGGTAACCAAACTTCTACGAGAAGTTGCCACTGCTTTCCAGTTCTGCTCACAGTCTGAAGCCATTACTGGCAGTTACATATGTAGGTTTATTATTATCACTGTTTACAGATGAAGAAAGTGAAGAATGAAGGATTGGGTGATTGGCCCTTGGGTCACTCAGTAACTATCTGAAGTCAAAGCTGAACTTAAGACTTCCTAAGCATATAAGAACATATCAAATATCTGGGAAATCTGGATATATTGATTAAGCACTTATTATGTACAAGAGTCTATGCTAGGAATTTGGAACATCCTGGAATTTACAGTCTACTAGGGAGATAATGTGTCCACAAATACATGTGATGTAAAGAAGTGGAAGAGGAACGTTTATTACAGATACATCATTTGAACCTCACAATAATCCTGGAAGGAAGCTTCTAATATTATCCTCATTTTTATAGTTGAGGAAATTGAGACAAATGGAGGTTAAGTGACTTAATCAGAGTCAAGCAGTTAATAAGTGGCTGAGGTTACATTTGAATTCAGATCTTCCTGATTCCAGGGTGAATGCTCTGTCTTCTTCCTAGATGCCTCTATTAATAACATAATAAATTATTAATTCATTCCAGTTGATTAATCTCTATTTCTTCCCTACTCCAAAAGCCTCATATTTATGCAAAGCTACAAAACATGGAGAGTGATGGTTCCATTTACAAAATCAAAATTGCCAACCTCTCTTCCATTTCCTAAACTTTACTTTGTACTAGAGGATGTGTAGGATAAAAAATTTCTAAACAGGTTTCTACAAGAAACATGAGGTGCTGCTGCCATCATAATGGTTTGACATCTTCAAAAGGGGGGTAGAATTGAAAAAAATGTTGAAACAATAGCTCACAAAAGACTCACAAGCAAGGGGCTCCCAAGAACAGAAAAAAAAATGAGTAAAAGAACAAGACCAAGAATCTTCAAGATTGAAAGGCCATCTGACTACCTGATACTCTCCAGGATAGGGAAGATAACAATGGAAGCCCCCAGTTCATCCTCAGGAGGGATTCCATGTCTTCTGTTCCACTACTTCTGCTAGGTTTTGAAATTACTGAATCCTTTTTTATAGTATGGAGATTTCTAGGCTGTTCCCTCTTTAGAAAGTCTCAGAAATTAGGAAAGAAAATGACTCACCTCAGCAATTATCCCCCTCTTCCCTTCAAATTCCTCTTAGAGCAGGATACAGTTCTTCATTCTTTCATCTCTACCAATATTTCTCTCCTCTTCTGGGGATAAAAGCTTGGCAAAGGATGTATCATTGGAATATTTTCCATTTTTAAAAAAACTAAAGCAGAGAAAACCATTTCTTCTAAACAAAATTCCCCTAATAGACAATAATTTGACCCTTGTTAGAAAAATGAAATTTCTCAGCATTGAAAATAAAATGTTCAACTAAATCGATGACATTTATCCACTTGACCCTCTAACTCAGCCATGTTTATGACTGAATTTTTTTGTTGTTTGGTCATTTTTCAGTTATGTCCAACTCGTCTTGATCCCATTTGAAATTTTCTTGGCAAAGATACTGGAGTGGTTTGCTTCCATCCACAACTTATTTTACAGATGGGGAAACTGAGGTCAACTGTAATAAGTTACTTGATCAGAGTTGCACAATTAGTGTCTGAGGACAAATTTAAACTCACAAAAATGAGCTTACCTGACTATGCCCAGTACTCCATTTAGATTTTTAATTTTAGGTTTCAATTAATAGTAGCATTTAACATAGTGCCTGACCCAAGGTGCATAATAAATGCTACTAATAACATCATATCAGTCCATGTACAGGTCATTCTATTAAATTGAGTTTCTTTAGTTCATATTCTTATAAAGTGCCTCTGAGGTGTAGGCTCATTATACAATTATTCCTCATGACAATTCCCATAACTCAGATGATGCACAACGTACGGATTTATCAGCAAGTTTCCCAGGAGGTTGAGGTTTCTGTGACAACCTTTCATTGTTTTCCTTACAACATACATCCCCCCTCACTTGTAGCATTAATCCTTAAGAAGTAATAGAAAGGCACACATGAAGCTACTTTAACATGCTCACAGTGTCCAGATATAAACAAAAAATCTTCTCCACAGAAAAAAAATGAGAAAAACAGGCTTATTTGTTTGTTTTGAGGGAGAGGCAGGAAGCCCTTAAAGATACTCATCTAGTGACCTGGTTGAAATGTAGTAAAATCTCATTTATCCACAGTTAGTCAAAGGAATATTCTACCTACCTGAGTATTCTTTTAATTTAAAACAAGCATATAGACCCTATATTATTTTTCAAAGACTAAACATACAGAAAAATATAAAACATTTGAGCTATACTGAAAACACTCTTTTTAGTCTTTCTTTGATGATTTCAAAGGAGCACATCATGATAATCACTGATTATCATTGACAAGTAAGGTAAAAGAAAAGCTAGTCATTTGATGTTTCTGGTTGTTTCAGATTATTGCCACATAAACAAACCCAGAAAAAGAGATAGAAATAGAAAGAAAAAAGCAGAGAGGGAGAGAGAAATGGAGAGGCAGAGAGAGTTAGAGAGGAAAAGGAGGAAAAGAGGGAAGGGAAGAAAAGAAAAATGAGAGCTAAAAATGAGAATGAGAAAAGAGAGACATTGACACATATATGTTTTGGGTATATATACATGCATACAGATAGATAGATAGATAGATAGATAGATAGATAGATAGATAGATAGATAGATAAATGATAGATTCTTCTCTCCACTCACAGTCACCATTCAAGTTCAGACCCTCATCAACTCTTACCTAGATGATTATAATGGTTATTTTAAATGATCTTCCTGCCTCACATCTCTAATCTATCCATCTCCACTTGCAAAACTGTTTTTCCCTAAGGCATAGATCTGAACATTTCAATCCCTGCTCAGAAAACTCCAGGAATCAGGATCAAATTTAGATTCTACTCTTTAGACATCATTTTATTAAATACCAATATTTGCAAGGCACTGTGTTAAGTACTTATAAACATGATCTGCTTTTATCCTCATAACAATCCTGTAAGGTAGGACCTTTGATTATCCTCATTTAACAAATGAGGAAACTGAGGTACAGAAAGATTTGTTTAAGCAATTCATCTAGAATCACACAACTAGTGAGTGTCTGAGGCCATGTTTGAACTCAATTCTTCCTGAGTCTGGATCTTTATTCATGGGTACCTTGTAGCTGCCTCTGTCATTTAAGACTTCATAACCTTATCTCTTCCTGCCTTTCCATTCTTCCAATACACACTCCCTCCTCTGAATATATAAATTCCAAAATTCTTGCAGGTTCTTAACCCTTTCCCTCCATCTCCATTTCTCCAACAGTCTAGATAAATGAAGTTTCATTATATTTTCAACCAATTCACTTGGTCTATCTTTAAGGTCTTTCCCTTAAACCAGAAGCAGAGAAGGCAGACAGGACTCAAAATTCAATAAATCTAAGAAATTTTAGGGATGAATTCATTAAATGCTTGAACAAATATAGCAGGTTAATTTTTAAGTTGATAATTTTGTATGATTCACCAGTGATGTTATAAAAATCGAATTGACCCTCAGCAGAAAAAAAGTTCCCTACCTCTGCCTTTAAACAAGGTTATAGTCCATTTACTCTTTCTATCATCCATGACTTTTAGTCATGTCTGATTCTTCGTAACCCCATTTGGAGATTTCTTTTTTTATTATTTTTTTATTTAAGGCAATGGGGTTAGGTGATTTGCCCAAGGTCATACAGCTAGGTAATTAGTAAGTGTCTGAAGACAAATTTGAACTCAGGTCCTCCTGACTCATCTTGGTTAAACTGATCAAAAAAGAAAAATTTCATATGCTGGAAGGGCTTTGAGAAAACAATTGTTTCAATGTACTGTTGGCGGAGTTGTGAAGTAATCCAGTCATTGGATCCAGTGCTCTATCCACTGTACCACCTAGCTGCCCCTGGAGCTTTCTTAAAGATATTTGAGTGATTTGCCATTTTCTTCTCCAATTCATTTTACAGAAGAAGAAACTGAGTCAAGTAACTTGCCCAGGGTCACACAGTAAGTTGTCTGAGGCTATATCTGACCTAAGGAAGAGGAATCATCCTGACTACAGATCTGGCATTCTATCCAGTGTGCCACCTAGTTACCTCCCATCTTATATATACCTATTTATTTACATGTTGTTTTCCCTAGATTTTAATGTGAGCTCCTTGAGGGAAGAAATTGTTTTGTTCTTTTTTTTACATCCTCAGTGCTTAGAACAATAACTCTCATACAGTAGGCACTTAATAAATGCTTGTTGATGGATTGATCAGTTACATTTAAATATTCACAAAGTTCAGAAATACTTCCAGAGATTTTGAAAATAATCCAAAAGGGATTCTTGCACAAATTGTTAAAGATGGAAAGAAGTGTACTTAATAAGTAAATTAAGCAATCTATTAGTTTAAATTAAAATTATGAGGCTCTGATCTTCCACAACCATCCTGGTCTAGTTCCTCAGATGACTTTGGATTTTCATAAACTAAGAAAACATAGTATAAGTTCCAAGAATGACTACCAAGCTAACAAGATTTCAGAAACCAGTCAGACAAGCTGACATCCATCATCCCAAGACCACCCTCACTAGCCTCTGAAAGGCTCATCACCAGTAAGATAGCCTTTAGGTGATGGAATTTTGGCCAGAACCACTCAAGAAGCTACTCTGGAAAAGATCAGAGCAATTCATGAAAAAAAAAACACTCATCTACTAAGGACACTGAGGGGTTGCAGTCTGCAATAATAGAGGGAGTACTCACCTAATGGAAATAACATATCCTTGAAGTCTCTGAAGTAAGCAAGAGGCTTTAATAATGATACACTATTTATGTGAGGGATATAAATAACAGAAAGGGAGAATAAACTCTTCAGGGCAATCCAAGGACAATTAAAATTATACTGGGAAAGGAAAACTTGAGCTGAATATTAGGAAGTCTTTCATTGTGGAGTCAGAAGGAGCAGAGAAAATCCCACCACTTGAATCATTCAAAAATCAGGCTACAAAATGAACACTTAAGAATACTGGCAGAGGAGGCCCAGGGAACATATGACCTTAAAAAAAAAAAACTCTTTTTTTCCTGCATGTGACCAAATACCAAAGAAGGAAAGGGAAAAATGAATATATCTACTAACTTTAGCCCAAGAACCTCAATTTATGCAGAAAGCTTAATATTACTCCACTGATCAATATCTGCTCCATTATTGCATAACAGTGGTGATGAATTGTGCTTTTATTTTCAGATCTATCTATGAAAGAGCAATTTTCCCAATTAGTCATTTAAATTAACCTGAGAGCTGGAGCACAGAATTTGTTTTTATGAACCCTTCTCCTAGAGCAAATGTTCTATTATTTGCTGAGAACAGAGGATGGGAGGGGTTGCTATTTAAGGAAAAACTTTTTCAGAAACTTTTGAAAATGGTATCCATTTTAAGAAACTGTGCTTCAAAAGCTTTTTTTGAGCTTTAAGAGAAAATGAAAGTACTTTGACTTATAGGTAATCAACAAGTAGGTTGATCTAAGTGAGTATAAAGGGAAAAAATGAAGAGACTCAGGGAAAGGAAGAAGGATCTCATCTGAACTTCTGAACTTAACACCAGTTGGAGATGCTGGCTGACATTTTGAAGGATGGTTCTGGCTGGTCCCCAAACAGTAGACTCCTCAGGACTCTTTCAGAGTGTGAAATCTGGCATGCAAGGCAGGTCATAAAAAGGTCAAACAGGGCCATTTGCATCAGTTATGCACCACCTACCACTACCTAAAAAACTCTTTATCCTGGGCACACTGAGAAGGTCTCATTTCATTCAGACTTATGACTACCTTGGCTGTACCTAAATAAGGAGGTGATATTCCTTCAAATGAATCCTTAGATTAGGGTGTGCATACTCCTGGATTAAACACATTCCAGACAAGACTAGCTATGTACACCACCCTTCTTTAGAATTTGCACTAAGAAAATTGTATTTCTTTTAAAGTCAACATTTATTGAATACTCATGCATAAAATATTTCTCTTCATACAACACGCATAAAGTATTTTATTTATACAAGAAAGTAAGGCTTGGCCAAGTTTATTTTTTAATTAACAACTAAAATTTGTTTAAATTTAGATACATTTCTACCATGGCTATTCTCTATTATTCATTCTCCATTACAGTCCTAGGTCATTGTCATGGAAAGTCCAACTGTACCCTTTTATTAACTCAACAAAATTTTGGCTTACCCTACAAAATAGTATAGTTTAAGAATTTAGTGCTTATCATGTATCAAGCACTATTACTAAACACAGATGATATATGAAAGGAAACCCTCTCCCCCAAAAGATATCCTGCCCCCAAAGAGTTTACATTCTAATGGGGGATATAGCATTTAATAAATATTATTCAAGATACAGAAAAGATAGAAGACAACTTAGAAGGGAAATGCTTCAATAGTTAGAGGGAAACAAGAAAGATCTTATTCAGAAGATGGTGTATGAATTGAGTCTTGAAGGAAGTCAGGAAAACTAAGAGGTAAAGACAAGGAGAAAAAGAGCCTTCTGGGTGTGTGGGGCAGCCAGTGGAAAGGTATGGAGATGAGAAAATATATAATCTCTTCTCCTCCTTACCACACTCTCCATCATAAACATCCTGTCAATGAATGCTCTTTCCCAAACACTGTTCAAACCAGAGGTAGTAAGAGAGGACACTGAGAAATAATCAAAATGAACATTTTATACTATATATAATTCCTAACTATCATTCAACAGTCTCATCCTTTCATTACTTCCTACTTTTGTATTCTTTATGCAGCCAACAGAAGTTATGTAGATGTTTAGGGGGAGGTTTCCCTATCTAAATATTATTTGCTTTGATTTTACTAACTCTTCCCTATCTACTTATTAAACTCCTGGGATAAGAACCATAGCCTAGTGCCAAAGATTTGATGGAAACAGATTGTACAAACTGAGAGAGCTGATTTTTTAATTTTCAGTGTGATCATTTACCTCTGAAATAGGAAAATGTCACCCATCAGGGCTTCATTTGGTGTTGTTCATCCTTCATTCTCGAAAAAGACCAATGATATCATGATTTGTTGTTGTCCCAAAGAGGACCAATGATATCTCAAAGGTCATGTTTTAACTTGGATGTATTGAATTTAAGTGTGGCAGAGCCATGCAAAGCCATCGGCCTCATTTTCTTCCTCCAGAAACTGTTTTGTTGATTATATTATCTATACTGAAGAAAATGATGGAGAAAATGTTAACAATGGAAATTAAACTTTAAAATGTATTACACATAACAAACAGCCTCCAGAGGGCTTTTTATTAAACATTTATCAGCACCCTCCTACTTAGTTCCCCCTAGGCAATTTTTATTAAAGGAAAAGGACCTGTTTTCTATTTCCTCATTCCCCTTTCCTGTTCCCACTTCCCTAGCTCCCAACTTAAGTGCCTTTCCTTACAGTAGGTATTCAGTTAACATCTATTAATGGATGAATTGATCATTACCCCCCTAGTAAGCACAGTGCTTGTCCTGTAATAATGAACATTTTCCTAGGCAAGAGTTTGGCAAGAACAGACAGGGTTTATATAGGCACAGGCTTCTTATGTTCTTCCCTTAGCTTCATTTTAAAATTACCAAAATAAATGTTATTTATTAGGCTTTTATAGTCTTTGCTGAGTAGAATGCTGTTAGTAAGCATTTTGAAAACCTGACTAATTAGAATTTAATAAAAGGAAGAGAGAGAAGAAATGTAGCATGGTAGAAAGAATGCTGGGCTCAAAGTCAGGAGAAACCTGGGTTTGAATTCAGTCTCAGACACTAGCTATGTGGCCCTTTAAGACTTGGAGAGCCTCCCTCAGAACCTTACGCACTGAATAACTCTAGGAAAGTCTATGGAAACTTCTCTATGCTTAATTTGCTCATCATAAAATAAGGAGGTTAGACTTGATGTCTTCTAGGGTCCTTTCAAGGTCAAAATCTAAGCTCTATTATATTATCTTATTGTATGAATCTATGAAAAGATCATAGATCATTGTCTGTGTAGCAAATAAAGATGGGTTGAAGAACTGTGATCACACATCAAGAATAACTATTTCAGTAACAAATCCTGTTACTTATTCTAAGACTGAATTGATCGAGTCAATAATCTGCTTCGTAGATGAGCAATAAGCATTTTTCCATTTTCAACCCAGCTAGCTAAGTGCATAAAAACAAGTCTATAATTCTGCCACCAAACTATAAACATAAAAATAGCTTCATTTGAATTGATTTCTTTGAATGTGGCCACATATAGTATGTAATACAATTCTAAGTAGTTTTCAGGGTAGCTAAGAGGTGCAATAGATAGAGAGCTTGTCTTGGAATCAGAACAACTCATCCTCAAGAATTCAAATCTGGACTCAAAATAGTTATTAGATGTGTGACTCTGGAAAGATCACTTAACCTTGTTTACTTCAGTTTCCACATCTGTGAAATGAACTGGAGAAGGAATTGGCAAATCACTCCAATATTTTTACCAAGAAAATCAATGGGGTCACAGAGATTTGAGAAACTGAAATTGAACAAACAAAAGTAGTTATCAATGACTGTACATGTATATTATTTATACATACATAGTCTGAATATGTTTATGTATGTCTTTGTTTTACCCCCTGAGTGTTAGCTTGTTGGCTGATCTTCCTTTTCCATGCCACCAAATAATATATTTATTAATTTCCCTAGTTTCATTATTATACTTAGCAGAAAAAAAGTCATTCCCCAAAACTTAATATAAAGCTAAAACTGTATTCATGGTTTTGATATCTCTTTACAGTGATCAACAGAGTTTAATCAAAAAATATTTACTGATTTTTAAGTTACTTAAAGATTAGTAGACTGGATTTTCTTTTTTTATAATCTATTTTTTTAAAAATGAGAATGGGAGAAAAAGTTAATCTTAATATCAGGACAAATTAAAGATTCTTTTCAATCTATCACCATTATTATCATTATTATATCTTAAATATCAGTGACTACCAGAGAAAAAATTACATTTTGAATTTTCTTTGTGCATATAATTTTATTACATAGTAGGCATATGGTATGGAAGAACAATTGTATTCTCTACATTTCAATTATGTCAGTTGTGTCCCTGGGGTATTTCAAGTACTAATGTATCAGATAAGTACAGTATTTTCATATTATCCTAGAATTTAATCATTTAATGGTTTAACAACATAAAATAGTCTAGCAACCATGTTCTATCATAGTCATGGATATAAAATAAGATTCCTTAAGAAATCGTTGGACAGAGGCAGCCAGGTGACACAGTTGATAGAACACCAGCCCTGGACTCAGGAGAACTTGAGTTCAAATCCAACCCCAGATACTTAATATTTACTTAGCTGGGTGACCTTGGGCAAGTCACTTAAACTTGCAAACACTTTTTTAAAATAAGATATCATTAAACATTATTAAGAAAATCAACACCAATAGACAAAACTAATTCCTAAGGAGAAAGGCTGAGGATGCAAGTCTGGTGAATACAGTTCTGCTCTCTGTTTCCCCTCCCTCCCTTTAAAAATGTCATTAATTCTACCAAGTTTCCTTGCAGAGTAATATTTATGAATTTCTGAAACTCAGGTAATAAACAACCTATAGTCACATATCTAAATTCACCAGGGCTGCTCAGGTATAAACAGAACCCAGGTAAGCCTCTGCACTGGAAGAGAGATGACTAAGCATAAGGTCAGTTTATTTTTACAATTTATAAGGAGTAACAAAACTTTTCAGAAAAAAAAGGCCTAAAATTTCAATTAAGCTATTACCAATAGATATAAATCCTCTACTTGTTCTAAAGTTGTCAGTTAATTCACTCTAGAATGAAGGCTCTCAAGTCACAAGACTGGAGTTCAAATAAGTAAGCCTCTAAGTGACTTGCTTAACTACCTCTGTGACCATAGACTAGTCATTTGATTTCCTTAACCATTAGGTTCTTCTTCTGTAGACCATATGGCCCATGAGCTCTGTCCCTTCCAGGCAGCTAGATGAGGTTGTACTGCCTAGAGTACTGGACCTAAAGTCAAGAAGACACAGCCTCAGAAACTTATCAGCTTTGTGACTTTGGGTAAGTCACTTAGCCTCAATTTCCTCAATTGGAAAATGAGGATTGTCATTATTCCAGTTGTAGGTTTATAAGTGGTACAATCTATAGCCACTAAATGCATCAAAGAAAAAGGAGATTGAATTCTTCAAAGTTAGGCAACCCGGATGATATAATACATTTTTGAGAAAATTACCATATTAATAAGTAATTGGAGAATTTGTTATTGTTGCTGTTGTTTTTGCTGAAAAATTGAAGTGCAAAATAAGGACTGAGAGGAATTTTTTTTTCTTTTATACACATGCTATGAACTATGGAGTTAATATACTAGGCTTAACCTCTAGAGACCTGGAATCAAATGAGAGATTGGTCAAATCAATTTGCTGACCACAAACAATTGTCCCTAAGTTACACTAAGAAGCAAAACCCAGTTACATTTGGGGTTTATAAAATACCTCAAACTTTCAAAAATACAGGATTCAATAAAACCACATCATACCTGGCAAGTATTTTTTACTCAGAACCAAGGAAATTTGATCTACTTTTTCCTAATTCATTTAAATGTCCATTCAGAATAGGATTATGCACAACTTTTCAATTGCCCAGATGAGATTTTGAGGCCTCTTTTCTAAGTCCCTTTTTCCTCCCTTGCTAGAAGAAAATCAGGTTTTTCCCAACTATAAATAAATCTAATCTCCAAATTAATTTAAATTAGGTTAGGTATTCAGAATCCATAAGGGTGAGCTATGTTTTGCAAGAGAAATTCACCCACTGTGATGGCACCAAATATTCATGAAATATCCAAAATATAATCAGTGAATTTGAGTTAATGGGCCATGTTGATTGGGTTGTTATGCACTATCCTTAGTTACTACTCCTCAAATATTTTGTTTAACTCTGTTTGAATCCCATATTTTTAAAATGTTGAGGGATTTCGTAAACCCTAAACGTAGTTGGGTTTTGCTTCCTCTTCTTAAGGGACAATAGTTTATGGTCAACAAATTGATTTGACTAACTAGCAGAGTCCCTGGCATATAAAGCTTAATAAATGGTGTTTAATAAATGCCTGCTGATTGACAGATTACACAAGTGATCTGAGAAAGGATCTCTTATGTGTAATTTGTCCCTGGGCCTCAATCCAGTTCATACTGTTTTTCTCTCCACTGTCATGAGAATTTTTTTTTAACCTGGCAATTAAAAACGTTTTAACATATTAAATTGTAGATCCAGAGAAATAATATTTTTTAACCTACCTTTAAAATAGACTCTTTCTCCCACTCCCTGGCAATATTAGAGCTGAGCTCTTCTCCAAATGACATCTGTCAAGGAGTCGTGAGTGTCTTTTTCTCTATTTTGAAAAGCTAATAACATGTGACTTTAATAAGTGTCTTTCTTGAGTTCTAAAGCTTGGAAGGTTGAAATGCAACTTTGCAGCTCCCTGAGAGTTAGCTTGATTTTCTAGGTTCAAATTAAACTCTTTTTTTATGTTTGCAACTGATTTTCTTATTTTTTCTTTTTTATACTACTAAATATGTCATATCCCCTAAATTTTAGAAACATTTTCACTTTACATCTTGGTTCAGTGTTTTGGGAATTAAAGATCATCATACTGATTTGTTATTTATTTCTAAAACATATGATTAACCCAAAAGAATACTCATGTTTGGGGACGTGACTTATGAGATCAAATCTGTTTTGGCTGTTAAAACACTTGATCTTTCCAGTCCTGTCTTTCTCTACTTGCCTGGATATTAGAAAAAGTACAAAAAATTGGAAGGAGTTGAGAAAGAAATAAATGAAGAGATGAGAAAAAAAAATTCATGTCTCCTGGTGATCTCTAAACAACCAAAATGCTTTAATAGTGGGTAGCTAGGTGGTACAATGGATAGTGTACTGAGTACTTGGAATAAGGAAGATTCATCTTCATGAATTCAAATATGGCCTCTGATACTTACTATCTGGGTGATCTTAGGCAAATCAATTAACCTTTTGCCTCAGTTTCTTAATGTGTAAAACAAGCTGGAGAAGGAAATAGCAAACCATGCCAGTACCTTTGCCAAGAAAATTGGAAATGGGGTCACAAAGGGTTGGACACAACTGAAAGCAATTGAACAAATGTTAAGAAATAAAAGCAAACCTCATAACTAGTGGAAACTAAATATTCAGAACTAAATTACTAGAGCCAAGACCAGAGTAGGATTTGTGAGAAAGGAAAAGAAAATGAACTTAGGTATTTAATAAGATGAAATGAGCAGAGTTATTAGAGACTAACAGTGCACCTTGTCAACTAAAAGAATGAAAAGCAGATTCTTACAATCTATAGGACCTTTTATTTTTTTACATATTTTCTACATTCCTCTTACTGACCAAAACTCTGAAATAACCTACTTAAGACAACTTCTTACTAAGCTATGCCTCCACATTTAGTCATTCAGATCTTGAAATCCATAAAGATATTTTTAAAAGAATTTTGAATGTCTTACAACTTCCTTAGCTCCTCGGCCAGTGTCCTATACCTACAGTTCGAATAAATTCACAGGAAGGAGACAGGACTTTATGAAAAAACTGAAACCTTCCAGCACATTCCACTCTGAAAAGACATTTAACTTTCCCTGACGAGGCATAGGCCACTTTAAAGAAAATAACCACCTGTGCTTCTTAGGAAACTGCATTCTTAAACTTGACAGTGGGTCCTGAAATTCAGATTAGAAGATTTAAAATGATAAATTCAAGTGTCTAAAGTATATTGTTATTGAGTTGCCTAGCACTACATGTAAATGAATTCCTATTTTTAAATGCCATTGGATAATGAGAATTTTACAACCTTGAACTTTCCCTTTCTTCCTGGTTCCTTTTTAACAGGTTACCTGAAGACTTTCATCAAACTCAAATTTGTCCATTTTTGCATCCATTCACCCTGGGCAAACAATTGTTTGAAGTAATAATTACTTATGGAGGGAAATTGTTTTCATGTATTGTTAAAAATCATCTGATCAAAGACATTTGTTGCTAAAATTCCATAGATCAGCTGGAATCTGAGTTACAATCTGACCTTTGCAGCTCGCTTTAAGTAATCCCTTAGCAACCCCAGAGTGAGTTATTAACCATTTCACTTCACAGAGAACTCCTCACAGGAAGCTTAATAACAAAGGTTTAGAGACAACTGGTCATGAATGGTCTGTTATCCACATACCCATTGGGGTTTTTATTGACTCTTGTTTATTCACTTTTTTCATCTCACTGAGGTTTCTCATCCCCTATGATGAGAACTTCCAAGAAGGCATGCAAAGTGAAAATAATTTTTTATTAACATTCCTTGCATTCAAGCCAAGCCAAACTTGTGAAATTTATAAATTACTATACTGTAAGGTGCCAAGATAAATTCTGTAATGCTAAAGTTAGTATCTAGATGTGCCAGAAAAATGTTTACGTGTACATATTTGTGATATTCATAAAAGTCTTTTGTTTTTTTAATGTGAGTGGAATGTCAGTTTCACAGCTAGGCTCAGTGCCATTCATATGAATAGCAGAAATATTCAATAAAGCCTGCAGATGCATCAATAAAGATTGAAGAAGAGATAGCTAAGTCCTACTTTCAGCCTATAATATAGTTGTCAAAAGACCCAAATCTGGACCTGACTCAGACTCTTATTTTTTATGTTACCTGGAGTAATTGATTTTAAATCTCTAAATCTCAGTTTCTTTATTTATAAGGTATGGATAGAACAATTTTGTACCACTTACCTCAAGGTTGTTGTGACAAAAACACTTTGCAAACCTTGTATCACACTAGGAATATGAACTATTATTTCCTATAAAAATAGTCACATCTAATAAAGCATTATTATATATAATTATTATATACAAAGAATATATATTATTTTATTTGATGTATAGTATTTATTACATTTTTTAAAAAATTAAACAGTTTGAAATGGAAATTTATTGTTTTATATTGAATCCTCCTCATGCTCTGCTATATACATGGAAATATTCTTTTTTCTTTTCTTGTTTTCTATAAATACATGTTCAAATACATTTATTATTTTATATTAAAACATATCCAAAACCACTTAAATTCACAAATCTCTTGGTTCAGATACTTTCTCACTGTTTTTCAAGGAAAAATCTTGTTTAATAAATTAACCTGCCATTCCATCTATCTTCCCCTTGTAAGAGAGAATATGACAAATGTAAGACAACATATCATCATACCTCTGATTGTGTAGTATTTTGCCCTGGGTATTATACCTAGGTGTCCAGATGCTCAGTGAATAGAGCACTGGGACTAGAGTCAGGAAGACCTGAATCAAACTCTTGCCTTAGATACCTAGGTTGTTTGACCCTAGAAAAGTCATTTAATTTCTGATTGACTAACAAAATGAATCCACTGAAAAGAAAATGGCTAATTATACTCTAGTATCTTTGCCTAGAAAAGCTCAAATGGGGTCACAAGGGATTAGACAACTGAAATGACTAAACAATAATGAACATCATATCTACTCACTAAGCAAGCATCCACACAAATCATATCCATGAGATCAAATTCTCTAGAGGTCTGTCTCTTCTCTATAGTTTAGCATTATATATATAAGGATTATATATAATTATTATTTATCTATATAAGCATTATATATATAAGGATTATCAGTAATAATATGTAGTATCTAACCCATTAATTTTATATGTAAGTGTATGCCATTTCTTCACCCATATTTTAAACTCCTCATGGACAGAAATCCTGAAAAATGATTGAAACTATAGAATGTTAAGAACGGAATAAAGCCTTAGATAGCATGTAATCCAAATGTCTTCTTTCACATGTGAGGAAACACCAGAAAAGTGATATGACATGTCTAATGTCACACAGTAGGTCTGTTACAGACCTGAGATAAAACTTAGGTTTCCTGACTCTTAGTCCTTTACTTCTCCACTTCACTATTGCCTCTTGTCTGCCATAATCTCTATCAATGACCTGGACCTATAATAAGATGATAGTTTTGAGATGGGTGGGATCAATAATCAAAAGAAATGATTAGTGAGTTTTTTCTCCCTGAGGAAGAAATTCAGACTTATCAATAGCAATATAAATTAAAATAACTCAGGTACCACTTCACATCCATCATCTTGGTTAAACCGATCAAAAAAAGAAAAAGTTCATATGTTAGAGGGGCTTTGAGAAAACAATTGTTTCAATGTACTGTTGGTGGAGTTGTAAAGTAATCCAGTCATCCTGGAAAGCAATTTGGAACTATGCCCAAAGAACTATTAAATTATGCATACCCTTTTACCATGTGTTACACTATTTGTTCTATATCTCAAAGAGAACAAAAAAAGATGGAAAAATTCATATGTGGTAAAAAAAATACTGATAGCTGCTAGTTTTGTGGTGGCAAAGAATTGGAAATTGAAGGGTGCTCATTAATTGGACCATAACTAAATAATTTCTGGTACATGACTGTGATGGTTGGTTCTTGTCCTTCATTATTGAAAATGACCAAAATGACATCACTATCTTTGAGACAAATTACAGTGTGTCCGACTGTGACTGATCAGACCAGTACAGAATGCTCTACCA